>NC_069500.1:283155111-283362611 GCF_027579735.1 Bombina bombina
GCCTCGGTTTAGGGGTTAATAGGTAATAGGTTAATAGGTAGTTTATAGGTGTTAGTGTACTTTTTAGCACTTTAGTTATGAGTTTTATGCTACAACTTTGTAGCGCAAAACTCATAACTACTGACTTTCAGTTTACGGTATCGATCTGGGCGGTATAGGGTGTACTGCTCACTTTTTGGCCTACCAGGCAGACTCGTAATACCGGCGCTATGGAAGTCCCATTGAAAAAGGACTTTTTGAAAGCTGCGGTAATTATGTTGCATTACGGCCAAAAAAGTGTGTGGTGCCCCTAAACCTGCAAGACACGTAATACCAGCAGTAGTGAAAAAGAGCCTTAATGCTGCTTTTTCACTCATACCGCAAAACTCTTAATCTAGCCGTTTGTACAGTAGTCAGTACACTAACCTAACACCCTCTAACTTAACACCCTATTAAATAAACCCAAATAACCTAAACTAATATATTATAAAGTTACAAAAAATTAAAAAAAAATAAGTTTACAAAAAAATTAAAAAAGGCTAACATTACAGAAAATAAAAAATCAAATTACCAAATTTAACAAAATTAAACTTAATCCTTATGAAAACAAAAAAGACCCCCCAAAATAAAAACACCCCCTACTCTAAGAATAAACTAACAGTAGCCCTTAAAAGGACTTTTTGCAGGGCATTGCCATAATCAGCTCTTTTTCAAGAAAATACACAAAGCCCCCCTAACAGTAAACCCCGCCCCCACCAACCCCCCCCCCCCCCCCACACACACACACACACGCAGGATGTTCCTGGAAGAAGAAGAGGTTGCGGTTGGAAGAAGACTTCACCGCCTGTAATAGGACCTTCTCCTCCGGACTTCAGGAACCGTGAGTACCAACCTGGGGGTTAGACTTAGGATTCTTTAAGGTTTGTTGGGGGTATTTGTTTCATTTAGATTAGGGATGGTCAGAAAAAGAGCTAAATGCCCTTTTAAGGGCAATGCCCAAACAAATGTCCTTTTCAGGGCAATGGGTAGATTAGATTTTTTAGTGTCAGGTTATTTTATTTGGGGGGGTTTGGTGAGTGGGGGAGTTTTACTGTTGGGGGGGCTTTGTGTATTTTGTTGAAAAAGAGCTGATTATCTTGGGGCAATGCCCTGCAAAAAGCCCTTTTAAAGGCTACTGGTAGTAAGGGGTGTTTTTATTTTGGGGGGTCTTTTTTATTTTCATAGGGATTAGGTTTAATTTTGTTAAATTTGGTCATTTGATTTTTTAATTTTCTGTATTGTTAGCTTTTTTATTTTTTGTAAACTTATTTTTTTTTTTTCACTTTAGAATGTATTAGTTTAGGTAATATTGGTTTATTTAATGGGGTGTTAGGTTAGGGGTTGTTAGATTAGGGGGTGTTAGGTTAGTGTACTGTAATTAGTTATTTAAATAGTTATTTGCATTGTGAGTTTTGGCGGTTTAAAGGGTTAATAAGTTAAATAGGTTTATTGAGATGTAGGGGTTTGCAGTTTAGGGGTTAATAGGGTAAATAGGTTTATTGATGTAGGGGTTTTGCCGTTTAGGAATTAATAGGGTAAATAGGTTTATTGCGATGTAGGGGTTTTTCAGTTTTGGGGTTAATAGGGAAAATAGGTTTATTGCGATGTAAGGATTTTGCGGTTTAGGAGTTAATACTTTGTGTAGGATTTTGTTTTGTTATATTTGGAGCGGGCTGTGTTTTTTTTTTTAATACTTGATGCGGGTGTTTTTGTTTTTTTTAATACTTGATGCCGGTGGTTATTTAATTTTTTTTAATACTTGATGCGGACGGTTATTTTTTTTTTTTTTTAAATACTTTAATGTGGGTGATTAGTTGTTGCTTTTGTAATGCTCCGTTTGTCTTCGCTGCATCCACCTTCGTGGATTCTTTCATGACCCTGCCATTTTCGGAATTCACCTGGTGAATTCTTTTGTCCTTGCGCTGCCATCATTCCATTGAGGATGCGTGCGCAACTGCCGACGGCGACGGACATTACAAACACAATTATAGTATACTGTAGATATATATATATATATATAGGTGTATGTGCATACGTATTTATGTATTTATATGTGTATATATGTACTTAAAGACATATATGCACATATAAACACATAAATACATATGTATACCTATATAGACTTATAGAAGTGCATTTGAGCCCTTCCATGTAACAATACCCTTATAGCTTACAGAAAATGATATAATAGCAATGAATAGCAATGGAGTGCAGTTTTTTCTGGTAGCTTAAAAGTTTGGAAATAGTTAAAAATATTAACCTTTAGCTTGCTTAGCTTTAATGATATGAAATTCAGACGTTTTTGGAGCATTATTAGTTAGATTTGATATTATAAAAACAAGATATTAGGTTTAATCTTCAGCTATTTACATCTTAAAATGTACATTTTTTATCGTTTAGCAATGGCATTCACATAAACATTGACAAATTGCTTATTAAACTTTTGCAGCTTGAGTCAATAATTAGATGACTGGAATGAGAACATAACACAAATATGATTAGAGTAGCATTCTCCATGAATAATTCTTAAGAGCAAAGGATTTTTTTATTTTTATTTTGCAGGAATCTTTTTTTAACTGAGTAGCAGGAGTTACTTCAGTGCTAATTGATCAACTTCTATTAAAGGGATACTGAACCCAATTTTTTCTTTTATGATTCAGACAGAGCATGCAATTTTAAGAAATGTTCTAATTTACTCCTATTATAAAAAAAAATTCAATTTTTTTTGTATATTTTTATTTGAAAAAGCAGGAATGTAAGTTAAGCACCCTGGGTTGTACTTGTTGATCGTGGCTAAAATGTAGCCACCAATCAGCATGCGCTACCCGGGGTGCTGAACCAAAATTAGGCTGGCTCCAGAACTTATATTATTATTATTACTACTACTAATAATAATAATAATGTTAAGAGGAGATACTTGGAGGGCACAAATCTAAAAAAAACAATGGGTAAGCCATCCCTGTAATATAGAAATAAGTGTTGTCTTCTATACGAGACAAATTATTATATGTTGCAGCTATAACACTATTGCACAATGCAAAATAAACAACAGCCTTTAAATTGTAAGTGATCAAGTAATGCTATTTACAGGGTTGTTAATAGGAGTGGGTGCTCAAGAAAACAATATTAGATTGGTAACTCCCATAGAGAACTACTCACTAAAAATCTTTTCTATCCCATTAAAAACCCATTAGGGGATATAGTGTCACTGAGGATTATCATTTTAATTTCCAATAAAGACAGAGCATACATTCTATTATCCTCCTGCTTCAGGTAGTCAATTGGAATTATTAGCAGCAATGCCACAAGTATCCGATTACTTAGATAAGTATTATTGATAGCAACAAGCAAAGTCCACCATACTGTTCAGGCCCTTTGGAGATACAGTAGAAGCATTGCTTCTAATTTCAGCAATGCTTGTGCTCTATCACCCCCGCTTCAGGGGCGGTAAATGGTCAATGAGCAGCGTCCACAGTGATGACACAGTGTCTGGCCACAGGCTGATTTGATCCCCCTTTCTTTATGGCCTGACGAATTGCCGATTTATAGTTAGCCAGGCGTTACCTGAACAAATTGGTCGTCTTGCCAATATAACACAGAGAAGCAGTGGATGCTTTACCTAGGGATGAATTGTTAAAATATAAAAAACAGGATAAGAAATTAAGGAAAAATACCAAACAAAGGGAAAAAACTAAATTTATTACAACAGATAGTTTGGGAACATATGTAATATAGTTAAGGAGTGTATCCCTATTCTATATTCGGACCCCGTACTTAAAGAGATAGTACAAGGTGGATGTGATTTCATTCCCAGGAAGGGTAAGATGATAGGAAATGATATATCTCCATCAGACTGCTCAGGAAAAACGACAAATAAATGTTGGTTAAAACAAAGGAAAGGATTTTTTCGATGTAGACGCAATATCTGTAAAACATGTGAATATGTAACAGAGGGTGATAGATTAACCTCAACAAGTACCCAAAAATCTTATGATATCAAATTTTACATCAATTGTGCCACTACACATGTAATCTATTTATTGATCTGCAGGGGGTGCTCAAAACAATATGTTGGGAAAACAAAGAGACCCCTAAAGGACAGGTTTTTAGCACATTTAAGATCGATTGAGTACATAGAATCAGATACCCCCATAGCACCACACTTTAGGGAAAATCATAATTCAGACACTAATCTATTGATGATACAAGCTATGGATCATGTCCTTATACAGAAAAGGGGGGGGGGGGGGAGGTGACAGAGAAGCAAAACTAGGTCTTAGGGAAATATTTTGGATATTTACCCTAAATACTATACCACATGGATTAAATTTTAGAAGAGATATTGACCTCTGCGTATAGTCCTCTCTATATATATATTTTCCATATTGTAGCATATTTATATTATTTTTATGTACTAAGAGGTAATGACAGATAATTAAGTATATGCTACTGATAATGATAATAGTGCTATCAAATATATGTATAGATTTAAGTGTCAAGACACGCTATAGTTTCTGTCATAAAGGATTCTATTTAAGTTGAATCCCTTTGCTTTCTAAGATATATGTTAAATATGCTTAATATATTAATCCTTTTCTATGTACTTTATACATGATTATGCTTTTTTATAGAGTGGGGTCTATTAACGAATATGTAGGTATGTACCTTTAAGGGAAGTGCCTATTTTTTATAACAACATAAAAAAAACAGAAACAAAATGTGTCACTTAAGGAAAAAGAGACATTGAAAAAACTGATGGAAGATAGTAGGATAGTGGTGAGGTCCTCCAATAAAGGAGGAAATGTTGTGGTTCTTGATAGAGACACTTATACTAAGGAAGCACTTAGTTGCATGATACTGAGGTATACATCAAACTTAGGGAAAATCCAACTAAACAGTTTAAAAAGACCTTAAAGGGACAGTCTAGGCCAAAATAAACTTTCATGATTCAAATAAAGCATGTCATTTTAAACAATTTTCCAATTTACTTTTATCACCAATTTTGCTTTGTTCTCTTGGTATTCTTAGTTGAAAGCTTAACCTAGGAGGTTCATATGCTAATTTCTTAGACCTTGAAGCCCACCTCTTTCAGATTGCATTTTAACAGTTTTTCACCACTAGAGGTTGTAAGTTCACGTATTTCATATAGATAACACTGTGCTGGTGCACGTGAAGTTATCTGGGAGCCATCACTGATTGGCTAGACTGCAAGTCTGTCAAAAGAACTGAAAAAAGGGGCAGTTTGCAGAGGCGTAGATACAAGATAATCACAGAGGTTAAAAGTATATTAATATAACTGTGTTGGTTATGCAAAACTGGGGACTGGGTAATAAAGGGATTATCTATCTTTTAAAACAATAAAAATTCTGGTGTAGACTGTCCCTTTAACTAATATAGTAAAGACAGCAAGATATAATAATGTTACCACACAAAACTAATAGGCGAACAGCAGAAGAATACTATTTGTTTCCTAGACATAATGATTAAGGGGAATGGTGAAACGGGTTTAATTGAAACCGACCTATATAGAAAACCCACATCAGGGAACACCATATTGGATTATAATTCATGTCATCCAAGACACACTATACAGGGTATTCCCAAGGGACAGTACATCAGAGCCAAACAAAACTGCACTAAAAAAGAGAACTATGAGAAACAGGTGGCTATAATTACTGATTGTCTGAGCAGTAGAGGATATGACAAACAAACCCTCAATAGGGCTAGAGAAGCAGTGGATGCTTTACCTAGGGATGAATTGTTAAAATATAAAAAAACGGATAAGAAATTAAGGAAAAATACCAAACAAAGGGAAAAAACTAAACATATAGTTTGGAATATAGGAACATATTTAATATAGTTAAGGAGTGTATCCCTATTCTATATTCAGACACCGTGCTTAAAGAGAAAGTACAAGGTGGATGTGATTTAATTCCCAGGAAGGGTAAAACGATAGGAAATTATATATCTCCATCAGACTGCTCAGGAAAAACAACAAATAAATGTTGTTTAAAACAAAGGAAAGGATTTTTTCGATGTAGACGCAATGGCATCTATTTATCAAGCCGTCAACCGCAAATACGCTTGAATTCCGCAGCGTATTTGTGGTGAGCCTGATTCCCCTTAGTTATCAAACCCTACAGACCAGCAAAAGTAGAATTTTGTGATGTAACATACGATCCGCCGGACTCAGTCCGACACAGATTGATGCTTACATCATTACAGATGTTCCGAATGCAAATTCGGCACAATCTGACTACTTTGCTATCTATCATATACCTACCAGGTACGCTCGCCACTATTCCGACCCAGCGTACCTGGTTTTCAATCCGCCGTCCTGGAGGCAGCGGATGCCATAGGAATCAATGGGAGTCTGAAAGCAGCGAAAACTCATGTTCGCTGCTGCCCGATATCCCATTGATTCCTATGGTAACATTTACACCTAACACCCTAACATGTACCCTGAGTCTAAACACCCCTAATCTGCCCCCCCTACACCGCCGCCACCTACATTATACTTATTAACCCCTAATCTGCCCCCCTACACCGCCACCACATACATTATACATATTAACCCCTAATCTGCCCCCTACATCGCCGCCACCTACATTATACTTATTAACCCCTAATCTGCCCCCCCCACATCGCCGCCACCAACATTATACATATTAACCCCTAATCTGCCGCCCCTGACACCGCCACCACCTACATTATATTTATAAACCCCTAAACTGCCCCCCCTACACCGCCGCCACCTACATTATATTTATTAACTCCTAATCTGCCACCCCCTACACCGCCACCACCTACATTATATTTATTAACCCCTAATCTGCCACCCCCTACACCACCGCCACTATATTAAATTTATTAACCCCTAAACCTAAGTCTAACCCTAACCCTAACACCCACTAACTTAAATATATTTCAAATAAATCTAAATAAATATTCCTATCATTAAATAAATTATTCCTATTTAAAACTAAATACTTACCTATAAAATAAACCCTAAGTTAGCTACACTATAACTAATAGCTATCTTAGGGTTTATTTTTATTTTACAGGCAAGTTTGTATTTTATTTTAACTAGGTACAATAGTTATTAAATAGTTATTAAATATTTCATAACTTCCTAGTTAAAATAAATACAAATAGGGGGCGTGTCCGTGTAGCGTTCTGAATAGGACGCATTTTCTGTGGGCTCCAACGGATCCTTAATAATCCGCTGATTATTAATATTGAACAGCAAAGATAAGATCACTTTTACAGAATATTCCACAGTTCTGGCAGCTGGGATCCTAAATCGTTTATTCTGGCTGTTTTCATGATATTGGGGACTCAGATCGGAGCAAAGCCTAAGGCGGCGGCCTACTTTTAGGTATACACCTACCTCCCCGGGAAGAGCCGGGCCATCAGTGCGGTCGAAAACCTGACTTACTGAATCTCTTCACTATCTTTTTCTCACTGGATAACAAGGGAGATCATTATCTACACATCGGGAAACCTACAAACAGAAAGGTTGTGTACAGCGCTATTTGTAATATCCCTAAAAATGACCTGCATCAAGGAATCAGAATCCCACTGCTACTCTGCTTCATACTCTGAGAAAATAGAGAGACTCTTTGACAAACTAATCCAAAAGGCTCCTTACGATTTTTTATTAAGCAAGATATGTCCAAAGAATATACCGAGCACCTCTCGAGACAGTCTTCCTGAACCAGCCAGCCAAGAAGGCGTTAAACCTATGACGCACCCGGCATCAAGAGCAGAGGTATGCGATTATGGAGAATCAGAGAAATTGGCGGATTTTGTATCCACCTCTGACATCACATTTACCAAAGCGAAAGGAACAGTAACCGGGAGCCCTGACACTGGAGACCGATACCTGGCACCAACTGATCTTCACATACCGGCACCGGTGGGACCGCAAACCTGGACTCAGCAAGCAGATCCATACCGGAGATATGTCGAGCAGCTAGAGGAGAAAGGTAGGGGCTCCCAGATAAATTGCCCAGTAGGGGCCGCGGAAGGGCTATACCACAGGCAGTTATGTGGAAAACGGAGACATTGAAGCTTCAGCCAGCGGCATGCTCTCCGGTGAGATTTAGTCCATGTGGCACGGCATGGAGCAAAGCACAAAATACAACACGGTCGGCACTGGAGGGGGATATATTAGGTCTGCCTATGCAAAGTGCGGAGAGACGACCATTGAGGTTACCAATGGATAGAAAATATGACTATGTTGAACGTTCCTCCGGCACTTAACTTACATTTGCAACTAAGATCCCCTGGCAGTCTTTTTACATAACTCCCAAAGGGTTCAGGTTCTGCTCTCATGATATAATCCCCATTCCTCACAGAGACGAAGGATAACTTATAGACACCCTCATTAGACAGTGAATAAACTGCCCTGCAATCTAAATGTTTTGTTGTAGGCAATTATCAACAGGACTGTTTCGAGTAGATTTAGATGTAATGTTTTCCTGATAATGTTCAGTATTATATCGCTTTGTACCACATAGATAAAACTGGGGGCAAAACTGTATAATGGCAGCACAGTATGTGATGAATCTTATGTTTTTTGAGTATGTGTTGTATAGGCTACAGATAATATCTGGGAGGAGCTCCTTTTTCAAAGGTTATTACAACATGTGTTACCTTTCGAAAATATTATTTACATAAAGAAAAGATACCATGCGTAGGGCGTCTAGGGCTGCAAACAGGGCTGGTAAGGTAAAAGAGCTTTGAACTTTAGTAATTTAGAATAGGGTAGGGCATTTTTTTATTTTGGGGGGCTTTGCTATTTTATTAGGGGGGTTAGAGTAGGTGTAATTAGTTTAAAATTGTTGTAATATATTTCTAATGTTTGTAAATATTTTTTTATTTTTTGTAACTTAGTTCTTTTTTATTTTTTGTACTTTAGTTAGTTTATTTAATTGTATTTATTTGTAGGAATTGTATTTAATTTATTTATTGATAGTGTAGTGTTAGGTTTAATTGTAGATAATTATAGGTATTTTATTTAATTAATTTATTGATAGTGTAGTGTTAGGTTTAATTGTAACTTAGGTTAGGATTTATTTTACAGGTAAGTATTTAGCTTTAAATAGGAATAATTTATTTAATAAGAGTTAATTAATTTCGTTAGATTTAAATTATATTTAATTTAGGGGGTGTTAGTGTTAGGGTTAGACTTAGCTTTAGGGGTTAATACATTTATTAGAATAGCGGCGAGATTCGGTCGGCAGATTAGGGGTTAATAATTGAAGTTAGGTGTCGGCGATGTTAGGGAGGGCAGATTAGGGGTTAATACTATTTATTATAGGGTTATTGAGGCGGGAGTGAGGCGGATTAGGGGTTAAATCCGCTCGGCAGATTAGGGGTTAATAAGTGTAGGCAGGTGGAGGCGACGTTGAAGGGGGCAGATTAGGGGTTAATAAATATAATATAGGGGTCGGCGGTGTTAGGGGCAGCAGATTAGGGGTACATAGCTATAATGTAGGTGACGGCGCTTTGCGGTCGGCAGATTAGGGGTTAATTATTTTAGGTAGCTGGCTGCGACGTTGTGGGGGGCAGGTTAGGGGTTAATAAATATAATATAGGGGTCGGCGGTGTTAGGGGCAGCAGATTAGGGGTACATAAGTATAACGTAGGTGGCGGTCGGCAGATTAGGGGTTAAAAAAATTTAATCGAGTGGCGGCGATGTGGGGGGACCTCGGTTTAGGGGTACATAGGTAGTTTATGGGTGTTAGTGTACTTTAGAGTACAGTAGTTAAGAGCTTTATGAACCGGCTTTAGCCCAGAAAGCTCTTAACTACTGACTTTTTTCTGCGGCTGGAGTTTTGTCGTTAGATTTCTAACGCTCACTTCAGACACGACTCTAAATACCGGAGTTAGAAAGATCCCATTGAAAAGATAGGATACGCAATTGACGTAAGGGGATCTGCGGTATGGAAAAGTTGCGGCTGAAAAGTGAGCGTTAGACCCTTTTTTGACTGACTCCAAATACTGGCGGTAGCCTAAAACCAGCGTTAGGAGCCTCTAACGCTGGTTTTCACGGCTACCGCCAAACTCCAAATCTAGGCCATTGTGTTTTATTTACCTTTACAAAGAAGTTGTCACTATACCACCATCAAGATACCGCCAAAGCTTAGTAACATACATCATACTCAAACAAAATCAAATATGAATCTAGGATAAATACCCTATAGCCACTAATTGCCCCCTCACTTTATAGGCAAACAACTACCACACAACAACACATATGCCTTCCCAGCCAGGTATACAAGCAAATCCCTTACAATGTGTAATGGTTTATTTAGTAAATAAGGTTTAATGATAATTAGGTTAACCCCAACACCAGCATATCTGAAGTTCTTTTTAGTTATGGGATCCAAGAAAGGTCCCCACAGCTGGGGTATAGATAGAGCGATCATTAAGTTTAGTCCACTTGTCCTGTTCAACCAACATCTCATTAGGTCCTCATCTATCTTTTCTTAAGCGCATCTTATAGATTGATAAAAGTCATGACCTGTTGGATAAGTGGACTCACAGCAAAAGCATGTGGTTTTATTATACAATCAGTAAATATGCAACAAACTTTTATTTGCCTATGTGTTATATGATAGGTTAATCTTATACGTGCTGTAAAATATCAATTCTTTTAATAAAGCTCTTTTGAAAATTAAAAATAAATAAATAAATAAATATATACAAATATACCTGTAAAATAAAAATTGAAGATCACCTTACCGTAAGAAGTCTTCACCCAACCGGGCCGAAGTCCTCATCCTCAACCAAGCCGGCAGAAGTGGTCCTCCAGACGGGCAGAAGTGGTCCTCCAGACATTCAGAAGTCTTCATCCAGATGGAATCTTCTATCTTCATCCATCCGGCGCAGAGCAGCTCCATCTTCTAGACATTTGATGCGGAGCATCCTCTTCATCCGACATCTTCTTGAACAATGACGGTTCCTTTAAGTGACGTCATCCAAGATGGCGTCCCTTCAATTCCGATTGGCTGATAGAATTCTATCAGCCAATCGGAATTAAGGTAGGAAAAATCCTATTGACTGATGCAATCAGCCAATAGGATTGAAGTTCAATCCTATTGGCTGTTTCAATCAGCCAATAGAATGCGAGCTCAATCCTATTGGCTGATTGGATCAGCCAATAGGATTAAACACTTTATTTAGTTGCGGCGGGTCCGTGAGCAGCGGTTTAGGGGTTAATACATTTATTAGAGTTGCGCTGGGCTCTGGGAGCGGCGGTATAGGGGTAAACAGTATAGTATAGTGTGGGTGTTTAGTGACAGTATACCAATAAAGCTGCGAAAAAGCCGAAGAGCAGCGAGATCGATGACTGTTAGTTAACAACAGTCCGCTGCTCATCGCACCATACTTGGTGCACAGCTTTTTGACAGCTTTTTTTATAATTTTGGAGAACGCATTCAGGTTTGCAGCAGCGATGTTAGGCGATCTTAGGCGAGTGTATTGGTGCCGTTGAATGCAAGTAAGTTGACGGCTTGATAAGTAGATGCCAATATCTGTACAACATGTGAATATGTAACAGAGGGTGATAGATTCACCTCAACAAGTACCCAAAAATCTCATGATATCAAATTTTACATCAATTGTGCCACTACACATGTAATCTATTCATTGACCTGCAGGGGGTGCTCAAAACAATATGTTGGGAAAACAAAGAGACCCCTAAAGGACAGATGATTTTTAGCACATTTAAGATCGATTGAGGACATAGAATCAGATACCCCCATAGCACGACACTTTAGGGAAAATCATAATTCAGACACTAATCTATTGACAATACAAGCTATTGATCGTGTCCCTACATGGAAAAGGGGGGAGGGGGTGACAGAGAAGCAAAACTAGGTCTTAGGGAAATATTTTGGATATTTACCCTAAATATTACTATACCACATGGATTCAATTTTAGAAGAGATATTGACCTCTGCGTATAGTCCTCTATATATATATTGTTCCATATTGTAGCATATAATGACGGATAATTAAGTATATGCTACTGATAATGATAATAGTGCTGTCAAATATATATATATATATATATATATATATATATATATATATATATATATATATATATATATATATTTAAGTGTCAAGACACGCTATAGTAAGTTTCTGTCATAAAGGATTCTATTTAAGTTGAATCCCTTTGCTCTCCCAGGTATATGTATCAAGGCTACTTGTAAGTCTGTAATAGAAAGTTAGGCTAGTTATAAACCACAACTGCTGAGAAAGTGTTTTAGTAAGATTTGTTGTGTAGCAGAGAGATTTCTGGGATTGAACATCAATTACTGACATGAGTAATGTAAAACCCCCAGTAATCAATGAGCAGATTTATGATTGGTCGATATAAGCTGAGAAACACTTGCTGCCACCTGTGACAAGTCACTAATAAATGCAGCAGAGTTAACAACTTAACTAACCAAAGGATAAAGTTTATACACCTTGTAGGATTTAATATGAGGGTGTGCAGTAAATAAAGACTGAGTAACAAACTTGTACAGGTATGAGCTGCTATTAAATTATGCAACATACAGGATAAATGTTGACAAAGAAAGCGGAGTTGCTTGTTATGAGTTGCATTCCATTACCTTGTCAGACAGGGATCTGGATGACAGTATCAGCTGTGTGAGTAGCAGGGAGCAATCCAGAGAGCGACACAGGAAAATGAGCAGTGCCTGGAGAGATGTTGCAGCTGAGGCAGCGTGTGAAGCTGGCATGGGACATCACCGCAAGGAAACCGGAACAGCAGGCTGAAAGTAGTTGTTGTACAAGGAGTAAGTTGCAGCAATATCTGAAGTAGCAGTGAGGATAAGCACAGTAGGCAGGAGAGGGACTCTAGTTGAGTGCTTAGATAGGATTGGCTCAGGAGGAACTCCACAATGGAGGAAGTGTAATACCAAGCAATGATGAGACTGAGAGACAGTGATTTATACCGGATGTTGGAGGAGGGGTTTTAATCTGTTACTGAATAGGTATAGTAAATACGTAGACTGATAAATGGATATTGATGAAAATGTAGAGAGATAGTGATATGAGTCAGGTAGATACATGACAATATGTTAAATATGCTTAATATATTAACCCTTATCTATGTACTTTATACATGATTATGCTTTTTTACAGAGTGGGGTCTATTAACGAATATGTAGGTATGTACCTTTAAGGGAAGTGCCTATTTAAACTGGGGTAGGCTGGGATTCCCATAAGCAGTGAACACGTGCATACATGTACAAAACATCTCTGCCGCATGGGAACCCAGTTGACCTATTTCTCTGCATAGCTGTACATAGTTTGTTAGTCTGGTGTCTTATGCTGTAGACACTTACCTCCTGTTTTTTTACTTTTTCTAAATAAACCTTGGATGTTTTATGGAGTGGAGTGCCTGGACATTTTCTTTTGTGCATATATATATATTTATTTTTTCAGATCCTCAGAGAGTTCTTTGCCATGAGGTGCCATGTTAAACTTCCAGTGACCAGTGTGAGAGAGTGTGAGAGTGATAACACCAAATTTAACACACCTGCTCCCCATTCACACCTGAGACCTTGTAACACTAACAAGTCACATGACACAGGGGAGGGATAATGGCTAATTGGGCCCAATTTGGACATTTCCACTTAGAGGTGTACTGACTTTTGTTGCCAAAGGTTTAGACATTAATGGCTGTGTGTTGAGTTAGTTTGAGGGACAGCAAATGTACACTGTTATACAGGCTGTACACTCACTACTTTACATTGTAGCAAAGTGTCATTTCTTCAGTGTTGTCACATGAAGAGATATAATAAAATATTTACAAAAATCTGAGGGCTGTACTTAATTTTGTGAGATACTGTGTGTATATATATATATATATATATATAAATATATATATATACATATATATATATATATAAAATTGAAGAAAGGCATGCACTCACTGGATTTGTGCAGAAAAAGGTGCTTTAATGGCACTTCAAACAGGTAACATTTCGGGGATCAATCACCCCTTCACTTGGTCACTTTATCTGATGAAGGGGTGATTGATCCCCGAAATGTTACCTGTTTGAAGTGCCATTAAAGCACCTTTTTCTGCACAAATCCAGTGAGTGCGTGCCTTTCTTCAATTTTATGAATATGCTTGCCTGCACCCTGGTAGCTGCCCTTTAAGTGAGAGTGCGCTTTACATTGGAATTTTATATAGAATAAACAAAGAAAGTTCCAAAAACGAAGCAAAGTGATAGAATTTGGAATTTGGAATTTTATATATATATATGTTAAAGTACTTTGGCGGCTATTTTTTTCTAACACCCGAGATCTCATATCTTTGAGTCCTACATCAGCTATTTTCTATGGCAAATTTCTTCAGGATAGCAAATGAGCAGCTGGACAACAGTTTAAAGTTAAAAAAAGAAGTAGCTAGTGCTAGCAGTACTAGTTCATGTGTGTTTTATATATATATATATATATATATATATATATATATATATATGCATGTCTGTCAAAAGCACTGAGATAAGGGGGCAGTCTGCAGAGGCTTAGATACAAGGTAATCACAGAGGTAAAAATTATATTAATATAACTGTGTTGGTTATGTAAAACTGGGGAATGGGTAATCAAGGGATTATCTATCTTTTTAAACAATAACAATTCTAGACTGTCCCTTTAAAGGGAAAATGCACACCAATTTTGATATAACTGCATGTAATAGACACTACTATAAAGAAAAATATGCACAAATACTGATCTAAATATCTAGTATAAAACCTTTTAAAAACGTATCTCGAAGCTCCCAGTTTAGCTCTGTTGATGAGGTTGACTGGGACACCCAGTGAAAGGGGCTTGAAAAAACAAGAAGAACATACACTCCCCCCCTTCCCTGCATATGAAAAGACAGACAACATACACAGGAACTAGCAGTAGTGTGTAAACACTTGTATATATCTGACACTGTAGGGCTTGGTTAGGTACTGAAAATCATCCCAATTTTATTGAAAAAATAAGCAAAACTATACATTGTTGCAAAAACACTCCTGGATGGGCTATATAAATGGATCATCTACAAAACGTTTATGCAAAGAAAAATCTAGTGTACATGTCCCTTTAAAATATTTTCATCTGATGTCTCTGATTCTGTTGAAGATTTATCTGATTTTTCAGATTTTTCTTTGTCCTGGTAACACCTAGGATTTTTTCTATTATAATTGAGTTTATAAATGTTCTCTTCCTGATGATCTGACTATTCTCTTTGAAGTTTCTATTTTCAGTTAGACTTCTTTTAATTTGTCTATGTGCTATTTTAATTTTTGATCCAATGTGTTGAAATCTTTGTGGGTTGTAAATTTAGCAGTTTGTGCTTTTGCTTCCTCAACTAATTTAGTTAACTGTTCGTGTTGTTTTTGTCTCAAATTCAAGTGTAAATTTCATTAAATCTAGAGAACATTGAGTCAGGATAACTTGCCATTTATTAATAAAACTTTTGTCACTGATGTGAAAGGAGGGTGAATTGAATCCGTAGTCTTTTTCCTTCTGAAATAGAATGATACAATTATAGTAAGAGGAGAAATAAATTGAGAGGGGTTGCAAAAACAGATGTTTGCTGATGGGAATTGATGGGTGAACTTAAGATTTTAACAGGATGTTGAATAATAAATACATGCTAGACATACTGATGTATTCAAATCAAAATTAGCCTTAGAATAATATGCAGATATATTTTTAAAATTATATTAGTTGTTTAAATATTGAAAATATGTGTAAAGGTTAAGCTTCTATAAAGTACTTTTGTTTTTATAAAATAATGGGTGCTGCCATGTCTGAAATAGTTTTCTATTTATCTCTGTGCAAATAAAAATTTGTGAAATCTTTTTTAGATTATCCTATGTACCATACCAGCCTAGTTTGGGCAGTCTCTTTTATTGCCTGTTTTATAAATGTCCCTGATTGTTTTAGTAGGGGAAACAGATAAGGAGCAACTTATGTTCAAAGATGGTGGTACCCATTACTTTATAAAAACAATAAAAATCATCATCTTTATTATAGATCTTCATGTACTGTACTCTTTATTTTTTAGGGCAATTTGTGCATTTTTTTATTTTTAAACAGAGGTCTGACCTCTGGTTAATTGCGCTAAGCGCAAAGTGAAACCGCAAGCTTGTAATGGCTGTTTATTTAACGTGCGCCCCTTTACTGGTGCACATCAAGATATGGGTTCATTCATAATCTGACCCTTTATGTTAATGTTTCATATGTTTAATGTCCATTTAAGCATTTGATTGGTAGAACAAACATTTTATTTTATTTTATTCTATTCTTTAAATTAGAAAATGTGTTAAAATGTGATCATTAACTATACAGTTAAAGGGACATAAAACCCAAATTTTTTTCTTTCATGATTTAGATAGAACATAACATTTCAAAAAACTTTCTAATTTATTTATATCATCAAATGTTCTTAGTTTTCTTGTTATCCTTTGTGGAAAAGCAAAACAGTAAGCTCAAGAGTGTGCATGTGTCTGCAGCACTATATAGCAGCAGTTTTGCAACAATGTTATACATTAGCAGGGGCACTAGATGGCAGCACTATTTCCTGTAGTGTAGTGCTTCAGGCATGTGCACGCTACCTACCTAGGTATCTATTCAACAAAGAATAACATGAGAATTTAAAAAAAAATGATAATAGAAGTAAATTAGAAACTTTTTAAAAATGGTGTCCTCTATCTGAATCATGAAAGAACATGTTTGGGTTTAATATCCCTTTAAATAATTCCTTTAAATGAATTCCTATATAGTTCATTCATTTTCAAATATTCAAATGTTTGAAAAAAGATTAATGTCTAATGAACTAATACAGACAGTTATTATTTTTAACAATAGTGCTAAAACATTGCAAAGATAATGAAATATAAACTTATTTAGTAAACTCCTATTTATATGAGATCAGCTATCAGATGTAACACAGGCAATGTCTAATTTAAAAAGACAGAATTTCTGGCATGTAGGCAAGCAGTCCTCTCTTGTCTATAATGGCGAGAGAATGTGCAAATGTGTGCCTATCCTTAATTTGTGTAATGCAAGTCAGTGCATGTGACCAATAAGCATCCAAATGCATGCTTCAAGAATGCCTTTATATTGATACCATGAGTACTGCTAAGGATTTAGGTAAAACAGATGACGAATAATTGAAATTCCCAATAGAAATAGCTATTTAAACAATTCACTTTAGAGTTCCTTAATGCAATTTTAATCCCTATGTATCTTGTTTTTTTCCCTTTTTGTGGAAACAAATGGCCTGGAGTTTTAAACAATTAAGAAACAGATTTTTCAGGTAATAATATGTTTGCCAGACAGCAAGGTCACTCACTCTGTGTTAATATTTTCTTCTTGATGCAAATAAGAAAATAAAAATTTACAAACAAAATAAATAAAAAGAAAACAATATTTTCTGAAAGTCCAGATATACAAATATCTATGCAATCTTATTTACACAATGCGAATAAACATAGGCAAATTATGCTAGACGTGTTTTATATGTACATAGGCAGAAAACATGTTCCAGTTATGAAGATTTATCACCTTCACAAAACAGAAGTTCATGTTTATCATTGTGATATTAGAACAATACTACAATAATTATATCTAATACATCATTAAAGGAAAATCAAATTAAACTTTCATGATTAAGATAGGGCATGTAATTTACTTTATCATCAAATTTGCTTTGTCTCTTGGTATTCTTAGTTGAAAGCTAAAACTAGGTAGACTCATATGCTAATGTTTAAAACCTTGAAGGATGCCTCTTATCTGAATGTATTTGACAATTTGTCACAGCTAGAGGGTGTTAGTTCATGTGTGCCATATAGATAACATTATGCTCACACCCATGGAGTTACTTATAAAAGTGCACTGATTTCCTAAAATGCAAGTCTGTTAAAAGAACTGAAATAAAGGGGCAGTCAGCAGAGGCTTAGATTCAAGGTAATCACAGAGGTAGAAAGCATATTAATATAATCGTGTTGGTTATGCAAATCTGGAGAATTGGTAATAAAGCGATTATCTATATTTTTAAACAATAAAACTTCTGGAGTAGACTGTCCCTTTAATACTGCATATATGTAGTAGGTAAATAGCTAAAAAGGGACATTAAACACGGACATTAAACACTTAGGGCTAGATTACAATTGGAGCGCTAATTTATTGTGCGCCCGTAAATAGGAAAATCTGCCTGTTTAGAGGCGTGCTATAATTAACCAGCCATTACAAGTGGCTGGTTATTGCTATTGCTAGCTCGCAGTAGCAATTAGTGCTCCCAAAATTAACCAGAGATTTTCAAAACATGCCCAAATCGCCCCCACAATACAGTGTAGTGTAGGTATTAACAAACAAAATCAAGCATTTTTTTTTTAAATAAGGAAGCAGTTTTTAAGGGGTTAATGTTGGCGGGTGTGGGGTGTAAGAAAAAAAATGGCATTGAAAAGTCTAAGGGGGCTGTGTGTTCCCTGTAAATATATATGTACATGGTTAAATACATACAGTGGGTATTGAAAATAATCACCCTCTTGAAAATAATCACATTTTGTTGCTTTGCAGCCTGAAATAAAGACAGACACAGTTGTAATTACTCAGTGCAACTTATAACATCCAAGTGAAAGATAAAACACCAACATGTCAGGCAAAAATAGAAACAGAATCTCTGAGTTGAAAAATGGATCACCCCCTCCAATAATTACTTGTAAACTCAATCAGGTATAGCTAATCACCTTCTCAAAGGCACACACAAAGCCATTTGACCTTCAACTGTGATCAGCTGTGGGCATGAAAAGAGCTTTCCTGGAGCATCTCAGTCCCTGGTAGTGCAACTGAAGCAAACAATCAACTATGGGTGGCAAGACACTGTCAAAGATCTCAGGGATAATGTTGTGGACAGGCACAAGTCAGGAGATGGATACAAGGACATTTCAAAGGCTTTATCAATGCCTAGAAGCACAGTGAAAAGAGCCAGGAGGAAACTGGTCAGAGAGGCTACCAGGAGGCCCACAGCAACTCTAAAGCAGTTGCAAGAATTTATGACAAAGAGTAGTCATTGTATGCATTATTATCGGTTATTTGTAAAACGCTAACAGATTCCGCAGCGCTAACATGCATGTGACAACAATATCACAAATTCTCCACAAATGTGGCTTGTATGGGAGGGTTGCAAGAAAAAAGCCACTCCTCAAGAAAGGCCACAAGAAGTCACGACTGAGCTTTGCTATAACACACCTAAGATATTCTGAGGCCACATGGAAAAGGGTGTTATTGTCAGTTGAGAAAATTTAATTATACTTATACTTACCTCCTTAGCTGAGCTACTTACCCCCTTCGATGTGCTGAAGTTCTGAAGAACGAGGCTCCCATTGTAGCCTATGGAAGCGTGCTCTCGTGAGCGCAAAGCTTCTGTGCAATGTGAACATGAGTTTGTGTCCGCAAATCATTTGTAATACCAGCGCACATTTGCGTGCGCTGGTGTTACAGAGTGGAGTGCAATTATTGTGCTCACATAAGCAATATTTTGCGCTCCACTTGTAATATGACCCTATACAGTAAAACAAATTAAATATAATTTCAGTATTGTGTGCACTTATCATGTAATTATGTTCTGAAAACTGTGGATCTTCTAATTCCTGTATAATTGAAAGTGCAGAATACTACAGTACAACATAATAATACAAATTAATAATAATGTTCATTGCTTTATTAGAACAATATGTTTATTTTTTCAATATTTAAACAACTAGTATATCTTTAAAAATACTTATGGATATTCTTCTAAGGCTGAAAATTGCTTTGAATACAACATTCTTTCTAACATTTATTTAGGGCCAGATTACGAGGTACAGTCTATTGCAGAATTTTTATTGTTTAAAAAGATATATAATCCCTTTATTACCCATTCCCCAGTTTTGCAAAACCAACACTGTTATATTAATATACCTTTTACCTCTGTGATTACCTTGTATATAAACCACGGCAGACTGTCCCCTTATTTAAGTTCTTTTGACAGACTTGCATTTTAGCCAATCAATGCTGACTCATAAATACAATGTTATCTATATAGCACACATGAACTAGCGCTGTCTAGCTGTAAAAAATTGTCAGAATACACCAAGATAAGAAGCGGCTTTCAAGGGCTTAGAAATTAGCACACAAGCATACCTAGGTTTAGCTTTTAACAAAGAATACAAAGAGAACAAAGCAAATTTGATGATAAAAGTAAATAGGAAAGCTGTTAACAATTTCATGCCCTATCTGAATCATTAAAATTTAATTTTGACTAGACTGTCCCTTTAACCCAAAACAATACTATACCAAAACCAATACTTCAAATAGATACTAAAGAACTTTTATATTTAAACAAAACATAATCAAATTGAATAAATATAGATATGTATAAAATATGGTATGTATAAAGCAAACAGAATCAAATTAAATGTGCTACTTAACCAAATTATTAATATCATTCTCGGAATGAAAAACCTGTAAGACTCCACAAGCCCAGCATAATATCATGTAGAAACTGTTTTCTTTTAATGCTGAGATTGGCTCCATGTGTATACATGCATAACCAATCTCAGCACTAGCACAATAACACAATGC
Source organism: Bombina bombina (assembly GCF_027579735.1). Taxonomy (NCBI): domain Eukaryota; kingdom Metazoa; phylum Chordata; class Amphibia; order Anura; family Bombinatoridae; genus Bombina; species Bombina bombina. The sequence goes on from NC_069500.1 coordinate 283,175,788, forward strand.
TCCATTGACTTTGATGGAGGAATATGTTAACATGGTCGCAATATTCAAAGTTTGGCATTTTGTGCACATCGGATTAGTGTCCAAGTGAAAACTTTTTACTTTAAACTTGTAATACAAACGCTACCTGACGCGCACAAAAAAATTACTTCTAGCAGAGTTAGCATGAGAGCGTTAAATACCACTCCACTAGTAATCTGGCCCTTTATAATTGTCATATTGAACATGTGATCAAATAGGTAACACATGGAGTGAAATAATGAAAGCACCTCTTTATTCCAATGGCTTGTCTGTACCACTGCATGTGAAGGGCTAAGTAACCCATAAATATGATGCGCATGCCCTACCTTTGTTATTATTACAGAAATACTTATCCTTACAAGTCAACCAAAAACTTTCCTAATGTGGCTGCCTAAGATTTTTAGGTGATATCATCTTACCTAATGTGATAATATTTCTAGAAGAGAAATTAGTTACCTTCTGCGTGTATTTGACTTCTTGATCATATAGATCACCACTTTTTACTTGCTTAGGCCACAGGATAGTCAACATATTCACTCTCTGATGTTGAATTGTGCTCACCACAGTCAGTATTTAGAAATTACTTCAGTATTTCACCATGTGTCAACTTATAATTATTGTTAGAAAATTTTACCCCTTATTTTAGTTATATTCTTATTATTCTTATTAGGTCTATCAACTGTTTTAAGTGTATCTTCTACTGTCCCTTTGTTCTCAATTATATATCTTATTTATGTCATAATCCCCTTTTCTCTGATAAATTTAGAATGTTTAAAACCAATAATCTTCTTTTAGCCTCATCTACAGTCTCCAGTAGCATCTGATCTAATGAAATATAATCGGAGTATTGTGTATGTCTATTTAATTCTTTCTGTTGTGACGCTTCTACACACGTCTCCCTGTTAAACCTCCTTCCAGTTTTAATAATAATGATATTTAATTTAAAGATCAATTTGTCAATTCTACAGATCAATAAAATATTCATTAGAAACTTTAAAGGAATCAGAATAAGCAAGGAATATTTTTGTAAAGTAAAATTTTCCCCTGTATATGTATATATATATATATATATATATATATATATATATATATATATATATATATATATATATGAGGAAGAAAGGGGGGTCACCAGCGCTAAAACTACTATAGAAGAAATAGCTAGTGAGTTACAGATAGCATAAAAAAGATCGTTCAGTGATTAAAGATGTAATGTTTCTATTGGACTGCACTAACTTGGTTGATAAGTAGTGCACCAAAACTTATATGTATAGCTAAGTATAAGAACTGAGCGTGCAGCCTAAAGTGTGAGTCAGTGTACCCGTGTCACTGAATTAAATGTGGGTCGAAAGAGAATATTCTCAAAAGTAAATAGGCGCACTGCTATACAATTATGAATAATGTAGTATTAATATACTGTATGGTGTATACAAAAATCAAAGTTCAAAACCAATCAGTTGGTACAGGTTAGTTCTTTCCCAGTAAAGTTCTGATATAGGGTAAGTGATAGCGCTTACCAGAGCCGACCTCAATCCTATGAGGTAAGTGATCCGCAATGGAGTATAGATGATCCCTTTGGAACTATGTGCTCTCGTGGAAATCTTTTGGTATCTGTTGCTCCTTGCCAATGGAGATCCTGGACTCTCTTATGAAAGCAAGAATGATTCCTTGGTTCTCTCTATGGTATTTTGTTGAAGTCCTGCTGGTTTCTAGAGGAACTTGTTGGTGCAATGGCAATCTTGGACTCTCAATGGATTCCTTCTTCTTTCAGAAGTTTGGATGTCCAATATTCTCATAGATGAATAGAAAAAGAGAAAAACAACATAGAGTAGTACTGCAAAAAGATTAAAGCAGAAACTAAATGTATATCCTGGTGTAAAGTAAGTATATTGCGCTTACCAGAGCAAACCTCAATCCTATGAGGTAAGTGATCAGCAAGGTGTTAGAGGTGGTGTTTTGGATGTTTCAAGAAATTCCTGGTCTTTTTTTTCATCAGAGGGAATGGCAATCCTGGACTCTCTTGTTAGAGTAGGAACAGTCCTGTAGTTCACCCTTTGTTGGTTTTAAACACAAGTGTGTCTTTGATAACTTCTTGTCCAAATGAAATCCTGGGCTCTCTGAGTATTTATTCTTTCTTTTGGTATTAGGATGTCACTTGTTCAGACGGTAAAGCTAGTGGTCTTATGATCGCTGTGAATTTTTGAAGAATCACTAATTATACCTCGTCTGTCACCGTCTAATTCTGCACAAGCCCCGCCTACAGATTCTACAGCTGTAGAATCTGTAGGCGGGGCTTGTGCAGAATTAGACGGTGACAGACGAGGTATAATTAGTGATTCTTCAAAAATTCACAGCGATCATAAGACCACTAGCTTTACCGTCTGAACAAGTGACATCCTAATGCCAAAAGAAAGAATAAATACTCAGAGAGCCCAGGATTTCATTTGGACAAGAAGTTATCAAAGACACACTTGTGTTTAAAACCAACAAAGGGTGAACTACAGGACTGTTCCTACTCTAACAAGAGAGTCCAGGATTGCCATTCCCTCTGATGAAAAAAAAGACCAGGAATTTCTTGAAACATCCAAAACACCACCTCTAACACCTTGCTGATCACTTACCTCATAGGATTGAGGTTTGCTCTGGTAAGCGCAATATACTTACTTTACACCAGGATATACATTTAGTTTCTGCTTTAATCTTTTTGCAGTACTACTCTATGTTGTTTTTCTCTTTTTCTATTCATCTATGAGAATATTGGACATCCAAACTTCTGAAAGAAGAAGGAATCCATTGAGAGTCCAAGATTGCCATTGCACCAACAAGTTCCTCTAGAAACCAGCAGGACTTCAACAAAATACCATAGAGAGAACCAAGGAATCATTCTTGCTTTCATAAGAGAGTCCAGGATCTCCATTGGCAAGGAGCAACAGATACCAAAAGATTTCCACGAGAGCACATAGTTCCAAAGGGATCATCTATACTCCATTGCGGATCACTTACCTCATAGGATTGAGGTCGGCTCTGGTAAGCGCTATCACTTACCCTATATCAGAACTTTACTGGGAAAGAACTAACCTGTACCAACTGATTGGTTTTGAACTTTGATTTTTGTATACACCATACAGTATATTAATACTACATTATTCATAATTGTATAGCAGTGCGCCTATTTACTTTTGAGAATATTCTCTTTCGACCCACATATATATATATATATATATATATATATATATATATATATATAAAGTAATGAAGAGTGCACTCACCAGGACTTTTCAAAGTTTTATTCCAATTATGTGAACGTTTTCGGGGGATTAGCCCCTTCCTCAGACATACACTCTTATATATGGTGAGTGCACTCTTCATTACTTTCTATTTACCTATCTGCTGCACCCTGGGCATGTGATTTGGATTTCTGGAGTGCTTGTCTACTTTGAACTTTATATATATATATATATATATATATATATATATATATATATATATATATATATATATATATATATTATTTCCAATGCAGATTCCATCTTTTGAAATGTCCCTTAATACAAAGTTCTTTGACCAAAGTAAAAATGCCCTCAACATCTTGGCCCATATCATCCATGTATAAAAAAGGTCAAAGTGAATAAAACAGTGAATCTGATGAGTTTTCAGTTAAGAAAAAAAAAGGGACAATGTTGCATCAATTGACCAACAAGCCTGATGTCCCTCTAAGTGATGGTACCCCTAGTCAGCTATGACTTTGCCTAAGGGCAAAGCTAGATCTGAATATTACTATTATGTGATATAAACATTGCATTCATATAAAGGACATTTAACCCCTTAATGACCACAGCACTTTTCCATTTTCTGTCCGTTTGGGACCAAGGCTATTTTTACATTTTTGCGGTGTTTGTGTTTAGCTGTAATTTCCCTCTTACTCATTTACTGTACCCACACATATTATATACCGTTTTTCTCGCCATTAAATTAACTTTCTAAAAACACCATTATTTTCATCATATCTTATAATTTACTATAAAAAAAATTATAAAATATGAGGAAAAAATGGAAAAAAACACACTTTTTTTAACTTTGACCCCCAAAATCTGTTACACATCTACAACCACCAAAAAAAAAACATGCTAAATAGTTTCTAAATTTTGTCCTGAGTTTAGAAATACCTAATATTTACATGTTCTTTGCTTTTTTTGAAAGCTATAGGGCCATAAATACAAGTAGCATTTTGCTATTTCCAAACTACTTTTTTTCAAAATTAGCGCTAGTTACATTGGAACACTAATATCTTTCAGGAATCCCTGAATATCAATTGACATGTATATATTTTTTTTTAGAAGACATCCCAAAGTATTAATCTAGGCCAATTTTGGTATATTTCATGCCACCATTTCACCGCCAAATGCGATCAAATACAAAATATCGTTCACTTTTTCACAAATTTTTTCACAAACTTTCGGTTTCTCACTGAAATTATTTACAAACAGCTTGTGCAATTATGGCACAAATGGTTGTAAATTCTTCTCTGAGATCCCCTTTGTTCAGAAATAGCAGACATATATGGCTTTGGCAATGCTTTTTGGTAATTAGAAGGCCGCTAAATGCCGCTGCGCACCACACGTGTATTATGCCCAGCAGTGCAGGGGTTAATTAGGGAGCTTGTAGGGAGCTTGTATGGTTAATTTTAGCTTTAGTGTAGTGTATTAGACAACCCAAAGTAATGATCTAGGCCCATTTTGGTATATTTCATGCCACCATTTCACCGCCAAATGCGATCAAATAAAAAAAAAAACGTTAAATTTTTCACAATTTTAGGTTTCTCACTGAAATCATTTACAAACAGCTTGTGCAATTATGGCACAAATGGTTGTAAATGCTTCTCTGGGATCCCCTTTGTTCAGAAATAGCAGATATATATGACTTTGGCGTTGCTTTCTGGTAATTAGAAGGCCGCAAAATGCTGCTGCGCATCACACGTGTATTATGGCTAGCAGTGAAGGGGTTAATTGGGAAGTTTGTAGGGAGCTTGCAGGGTTAATTTTAGCTTTAGTGTAGAGATCAGCCTCCCACCTGACACATCAGACCCCCTGATCCCTCCCAAACAGCTCCCTTCCCTCCCCCACCCCACAATTGTCCCCGCCATCTTAAGTACTGGCAGAAAGTCTGCCAGTACTAAAATAAAAGCTTTTTGGGGGGTTTAGGTTTTTTTTTTAAAAAAAAATAATAATTATTCTGCTGTATAGGACCCCCCTTAGCCTCCAACCTCCCTGATCCCCCCCAAAACAGCTTTGTAACCTTCCCTATCTGCCTTATTGGGGCCATCTTGGGTACTGGCAGCTGTCTGCCAGTACCCAGCTTACACAAAAAAGTGCTTTTTTTTCTTAGTTTTTTTTTTTCTGTAGTGTAGCTTCCCCAAACCCCCCCCCCCCCACAAACCCCAACCACCTCATTGATCGTTTTTTTATTATTATTTTAAACTGATTGCACCTTTTTCTGTAGTGTAGCGGTTCCCACCCGCTCCCTCCCCGTGCACGCGCCCGCCCCCGCCCTCCCGTGCACGCGCGCGCATCCGTGCGCGCCCCCGGGCATCCCCGCCCACGATCCCGCCCCCCTCCACATCTCCAGGGCCATCGATGGCCGCCACCCGCTTCCCGGTAATGCTCCCACCCACCAACGAAGGAAGCCACCGATCTCCGGTGCAGAGAGGGCCACAGAGTGGCTCTCTCTGCATCGGATGGCTTCAAAAGGTTATTGCAGGATGCCTCCATATCGAGGCATCACTGCAATAACCGGAAAGCAGCTGGAAGCAAACAGGATCGCTTCCAGCTGCTTTCCACACCGAGGACGTGCAGGGTACGTCCTCAGGCATTAACTGCCTTTTTTTTGAGGACGTACCCTGCACGTCCTCGGTCGTTAAGGGGTTAACAGAGTAGATTTTGATACAAACTTCAAGACACAGCACTAAATAGTACATATGCATTTAAAAAAATATATTTTAGTTAAATCAAGTGTACCAAACATTTAATTGGCCTTTTTGATAATTAATAGACATTATGTGGCCTAAATAATCTCTCTCCCCTTTGTCATTATCCTAAAAGCAAATTAACTCAACAATTGCATGAACAAATAATGAGCATTTTCTATAGCGTTACATCACAAATAATTTTCTTTTCACAAATAAATAGAAAACCATTGCTCTGAGCAGACAGTTTCCTTCTTCTTTGTCACTATAGTTTATCTTCTTAAATTACTTTTTGGTTATAGCTGAAATAAACTGCACAGCTCTTACAATGTTATGCAATGGTTTATTAATTAGATTACTCAAGAACATAATGAAACAGGAAATATAAAATATATGTATATTGTTTTCATTTATCTTAGTAAAGTAGACTATATTCTAATATATGTGTAACATCTCAAGCTATTCAGTAAACTCTTACAAGTTCCACTGATATTTCTAGACTGAATTATACCAATTCATAACCATGGGCATCTGCAGACATTATTTTATGGTGGGGAAAATATATCAGAGGCAACATATTCAGAAGAAGAGTACTGCTTGTTGAACCATTAAGGGGAAATAATTTGTCCACTTGGCCCCCACCACCCTGATAACTCAAGCTGGTAACTCAGTATACATATGTGTATATGTCTTAAATGTTAGACACTTTATTCTAAATACATTTTAAATAAAATCCCACTGAAAGGTTGCGTTAAGAGTTTAGTCAGAGGAAGCAGTTGCACTAAACTACACTATTAACCGCTAAACCGCCACAACCCCACACCACAAACTACCACTCTACACTATTAACCCCAAAACCACCACACCCCTACATCGCAAACTACCCCTCTACACTATTAACCCCTAAACCACCACAACCCCCATCACAAACTATCCCCCTACACTATTAACCCCTAAACCGCCACAACCCCCATCACAAACTATCCCTCTACACTATTAAACCGTAAACCGCCACACCTCCACATCGCAAAATACCCCTATACTATATTAACTCCTAAACTGCCACAACCCCACCGCAAAATACCCACTAAAAATCTAAACCCACTAACCTAACACCCCCTAGGATACCCCAAAAAACTTAAGCTTACCTTTATAAATAAAAAAAACTAACATTACCTTTAAAAATAAAAATGTAACCTTACCTTTAAATCTAAAAAACTTAACTTTACCTAAAAAAATAAACAAACCTACCATTACGGAAAAAAAAAAACTACAAAAAAAAGGTTATGCCTATTCTAAAACCCCACTTCAAGGGACACTGTAGTCAGAATTGTAATGGGTATCTCACACAAGTGTACATGTTAAACAAGTTTTTTATAATGTTAATGCTGTATTAAATATGTACCGTTTTCACAATATATAAGTTTAAAATAATAAATTTTTCCAAACCCACTGTGTTGTCTGCAGTTGTAAGATGGCGACTCCGAGACGCATTGTGCATGCGCGAGTTAGCGCAACGTCATCGGATACGTCACCATCTTATCTAATCGATTAAAATTTTAAATGTGCATGCGTTCTTTTTTATCATGTCGGCTTGAGTGCCGCATTATGCACATGCGAGAGGAATGAAATGGTATTGCGCATGCTGGGAACAAAAAAAAGTTAGTAATCCTTTTAAAAAATAGAAAACATATCAAAATAAAAAAAACTATACTAACACAAAACTACAGCAATAGCGCTTAAAAGGGCCTTTTCTAAGGCATTGCCCTAAAGGGATTTAGCTCTTTCTAAAAAAAATTAAAAATAAAAAAACACCAAAAAAGGCTATTTAAAATAAGACTACTTTAAAAATTGCCCTGGAAATGGCAGTTGGCATTTGCCGTTAGAAGGGCATTTAGCTCTTTTGCTGCTCATAAAAAAAAAAAACAACAACAAAAACCCCTAATCTAAAACCCAGCCAAAAAAAAAAAGCTTTTTTCTTTTGGCTGATTTGAATTTGAAATTAAAAATCAGCCAATAGAGTTGCAAGGATGCACCTACATAAAGGGGGTACCTCACATTCAAAATTTAGTGTGGGACTGGTGACTGCATGAAAAGGACGCCGGGGATGGAAGATAAGAAGAAGGACGAAGATAAGAAGACCGACACTGGGATGAAGATAAGAAGACAACTGTCAGGATTAAGATGGAACGCCACTGCCTGGATTTAACTTTGGTGAGTACCATCTTTGCGGTTTAGTGTTAGGATATTTTAGGATGAGTTTTTATTTTAGTTTTCTTTTTAATGAGCAGCAAAAGAGCTAAATGCCCTTCTAAGGGCAATGCCCAGCCATATGCTCTTTTCAGGGCAATTTTTAGAGTATTTTTTTCGATAGCCTTTTTTTTGGGTTGGGGGGGGTTGGGTGTTTTTTTGTAGGTGTTGGTTTTTTTTTTAGAGCTAAATCACTTTAGGGCAATGCCCCACATAAGGTCATTTTAAGGGCTTAGTGTTAGTATAGGTTTTTATTTTGGGATGGGGTTTTATTTAAGTGGGGATTATAGGCATAACTGTTTTTTATTTTTGCTTATTTGTTTTTTTCTGTAATAGTAGTTTTATTCTGTAATACTAGGTTTGTTTATTTTTCAGGTAAGGTTAGGTTTTTTTTATTTTTGAAGGTAAGGTTACTTTTTATTGGGGAACTTAGGGGGTGTTAGGTTAGGGGCTTAGCTGGTTAGGGGTTTTAGATATTAGTGGATATTTTGTGGTGATGGTTGTGGCAGTTTAGGGGTTAATAGTGCAGTAGGGACTTTGCGGTTGGCTATGTGGCAGTTTATTGGTTAATAGTGTAGTGGAGAATTTGCAGTGGGCTATGCGGCAATTGAGGGGTTAATATTGTAGTAGGGACTTTGCAGAGGGCTATGCAGCAGGTTAGGGGTTAATACTGTAGTGGGGACTTTGCGGCAGGCTATGTGGCTTGTTAGGCGTTATTAGAGTAGGGGACTTATGGTGATTTGGTTTGCGAGTATTGGTGTTAGATTTCATTTCTACTTTTCTTTATCCATTGAATTCTATGGGGGAGTACATTAATACGGTCATGGTATTCTTACTTAGCGTGTGAGCGAAAAACATTTCCTATCAACTTGTAATATGCGACATGCGCAAAGTGTGTGAGCAGGAGCGGTAATGACCGCTCCCTCCACTCGTAATTTAGCCCTATATGGGTAACTGGTCCTTTTTAAAAACCAACAAATCTGTGATAAATTGACTAATATTGATAAGCAATCTAAACATGATTATACTAAATAGGTATGACATCACATTATTTTTCTCATTTTCTTTATATGTCTTTACCTTTAAAGTGCCATAAAATATGTTGAGATCCGAGCATATCCTAAAAGGGATAAGTAAATAATTGTATTTCAACTGAGTTCACAGCTGCTTGTTTGCTTCATGCGCTAGCTAGCAGATAATGAGTGTGCACTTCTGCATTCTACCAACGCAACAATAGATATAGGTACAGCCATAGAAGGACATGTGTGGGAGGAGTTAGAGCTGTACAATTCGGAAACGTAAAAGAAAGGGTTAATGGCGAGACACTGCAGTATAAATTTGCTGGTAAAGTAATTAAAGTACATATTATTATATTTTGTCTTTATCCCAACTTGTTTTATGTCCCTTTAAAGGGACATGAAACCCACATTTTTTCTTTCATGATTTAGAAAGAGAATGCAATTTTAAACATCTTTCTAATTTACTTCTATTATCTAATTTGTTTTATTCTCTTGATATTCTTTGCTGAAAAGCATATCTAGATATGCTCAGTAGCTGCTGATTGGTTGCTTTACATATAAGCCTTGTGTGATTGGCTCACCCATGTGCATTGCTTTTTCTTCAACTAAGGATATCTAAAAAATGAAGCAAAATAAATAATAGAAGTAAATTGTAATGTTGTTTAAATTTGTTTCTCTATCTGAATCATGAAAGAAAGATTTTGGGTTTAGTGGCCCTTTAAGGTCTTTCTGCATATATCACTATATCACAAGCTATGCCTTTTTATCATTATTTAGTTGTATGCTCTGGCAAGACAAAAACATTTTTTTTCTTCTAATCACAAAGCTACAGCTCAGGTTAGCTTCCCTAGCATCCCATTCACCTGCACTTCCTGTACAGAGTGCAGTAAATAACTAAATAACGTCGCTTTCCAATGCTTCATCTTAATCAGCCCACAGTAAGAAGGTGATCTGCTGTAATGAACTAAGTAGATTGTTTTCTCTGCTCTCATTTGTGGATAGATAAGTGCTTCAAGACTCCAGTGAAAAACAAACCACAATATAAACATTTGGGAGCTTAGTGTCATTCAGCACCCCAATGCATTGTATGATGACCTAGTTTCAGAGAAAAGAAAGGAGATTTCACCATTTCCTGTGTTAATCTATTGTTTGAATTTACTAACAATTTTAGAACCCTCCTAACCTCAATGAAATTTGACCCTTAGGTAAAAATATTAATAGCACCAACCTAAGCTACTTGTTCAACCCATAATTATTGATTTTCTGAGGAATATGGCTGCAACCCCACACTATACATGTTCCTCCATTTCCAACACACAATCCTTGTCTCTACATGTTGAACATGTGTCTATGTTTATGTGCGTAGATGTAGGGTTGTGATACTTGTTGTACCGCTGTGTGTAAGATGCTGTACTTTTTTCTTTAGAACACTGCATTATTAATTGCTTGAAAAGTAAAAAATCTGGTCTCGGTGGAATCCATTGTAATCATTCCCCATACCTGTCTGTTTGTGTAGTGGCTCCATTTAACCTTCCTACTTGAGATCTTGCACTATTTTAAATAGTACAATACAGTAATGTGATAGTATTTTTCCAGATACATTTCTCATGTTATTTACACATTTCTGACGTAAAAAAATCACTGCACATGTATTAAATCATGACTGGACATGTCATTAATGACTCATTTTTATAATTTACAATTGAAAGAGGATAAACATATTTATACCATAGTTATATTCATCTCTAATGATAAAGTGATTGATACTACTCAGCTGTACAATTTGCATGACTTTATTTTACATCACATTGAACTAATGCAGCAGTTTAAAAATAAATAAATAATAATTACACTTCTAAAAACATGTCTTTAATGCAGCCAATCAAATCTGCCCTGCTTCTATGATAGTTCTAATTGGCATAAAATACTTCAAGCTAATGCCTACACATGAAAATAATGTTAATCACCTAACCATAAACATGTAAAGGTTAAATTGATCAGACCCTAAGGGGCCTATTTATGAAAGAGTCAACCGAAAATACGCTGGAATTCCGCATCGCAACTGTTGCGAGATTGATCCGCCGTAGTTATCAAAGTGTCAAGATTGGCAAATGTTGAAATTTGTGATGTAACATATGATCCCGCAATCTCAATCCGATGCAGATCGATGCTTACGTCATTACAGATGTTCCGAATACACATTCACCTCTATTTGACACTTTTTCCAATTTATCAAACTTTTCACAGGTACGCTCGCGGCTATTCTGACACATTGTACCTGGTTTTCAGTCTGCCACCCTTGAGGCCGTGGATGCCATAGAAATCAATGGGAGTCTGAAAGCAAAAAAAGCTTATGTTCGATGCTGCAAGAGAATGAAGCATACCCCATTGATTTCTATGGTTGAAAAAAAGCTATGTTTACACCTAACACCCTAACATAAACCCAGAGTCTAAACACCCCTAATATGCCGCCCCCGACATCACCGACACAAATTTTTTTATTAACCCCTATCCTACTGCTCCCCGACACCGCCGCCACTAAATAGACTTATTAACCCCTAAACCTCTGGCCTCCCACATCACCACCACTAACTAAATTAAGCCCTAAACCGTCAGTCTTCCATGTCGCCAAAAACTAAATTAAGCTATTAACCCCTAAACCTAACAACCCCTTAACTTTAAATTAAAATTACAAGATCCCTATCTTAATATAAATTAAAACATACCTGTAGAATTAAAATAAACTAATTTAAACTATAAATTAACCTACCCTAACTATTATACTAAAATGAAATTAAACTACTGATTAAATAAACTAAATTAAATATTAAAAACCTAACACTACTAAAATTATTTAAATATACAATTAAACATTATTACAAAGTCCTAAATTACCAAAAAAACACACTAAGTTACAAAAAATAACAAACAGTAAATTACGAAAAATAACAAACGAAATTATCTAAAATAAATTGTTTTACACCTAATCTAATAGCCCTATCAAAATAAAAAGCCCCCCAAAATAAAAAACCCTAGCCTGCAATAAACTACTAATGGCCCTTAAAAGGGCCTTTTGTGGGGCATTGCCCCAAAGATATCAGCTCTTTTACCTGTAAAAAAAAAATACAAACACCCCCCAACAGTAAAACCCACCACCCAACAAACCCCCCCAAATAAAAACCCTAACTCTGAAAAAAAACCTAAGCTACCCATTGCCCTTAAAAGGGCATTTAGCTCTTTTACAAGCCCAAACCCTAATCAAAAATAAAACCCACCCAAAAAACCCTTAACAAAATCCTATCACTAACCGCCGAAAGATCCACTTACAGTTCTGAAGTCACTACATCCAGCCGGAGAAGTCTTCATCCAGACGGCAATGTCTTCATCCATCCAGGCAGAAGAAGTCTTCATCATGGTGGCGATGTCTTCATGCATCCAGGCGGAAGAAGTCTTCATCCAAGTGGCATCTTCTATCTTTATCCCTGCGGTGTGGAGTGGGTCCATCCTGAAGCCATCTGAAGCGGAGCTCCTCTTCTTATGGTTGCCGCCGTAAACTGAAGCTTCAATGGAAGGGACGTGATTCAAAATGGCATCCCTTGCATTCATATTGGCTGATTTGAGTGTTAAATTCAAATCAGCCAATAGGAAGCGAGCTTCTGAAATCCTATTGGCTGTTCAAATCAGCCAATAGGATGAAAGCTACTGAAATTCTATTGGCTATTCAAATCAGCCAAAAGAATTTCAGTAGCTCTCATCCTATTGGCTGATTTGAACAGCCAATAGGATTTGAGTAGCTCTCATCCATTTGGCTGATTTGAACAGCCAATAGGATTTTAGAAGCTTGCCTACTATTGGCTGATTTGAATTTAACACTCAGATAAGCCAATAGGAATGCAAGGGACGTCATCTTAAATCGCATCCCTTGCATTGAAGCTTCAGTTTACAGCGGCGACCGTAAGAAGAGGAGCTCCACGTCGGATGGCTTCAGGATGGACCCGCTCCGCGCCGCAGGGATGAAGATAGAAGATGCCACTTGGATGAAGACTTCTTCCGCCTGGATGGATGAAGACATCGCCGCCTGGATGAAGACTTCTCCACCTGGATGTCGGGACTTCAGAACTGTAAGTGGATCTTCGGGGGTTAGTGTTAGGATTTTAAAAACATTTTTGGGTGGGTTTTTATTTTAGATTAGGGTTTGGGCTTGTAAAAGAGCTAAATGCCCATCCAAATGCCCTTTTCAGGGCAATGGGTAACTTAGGTTTTTTTTTAGAGTTAGGGTTTTTATTTGGGGGGCTTGGTTGGGTGGTGGGTTTTACTGTTGGGGGTATTTGTATTTTTTTTTTTACAGGTAAAAGAGCTGATATCTTTTGGGCAATGCCCACAAAAGGCCCTTGGTAGTTTATTGTAGGCTAGGGTATTTTTTATTTTGGGGGGGCTTTTTTGTTTTGATAGGGCTATTAGATTAGATGTAAAAAATGTTATTTTGGATCGTTTCATTGTTATTTTTCGTAATTTAGTGTTTGTTATTTTTTGTAACTTAGTGTTTGTTTTTTTGGTAATTTAGGACTTTGTAATAATGTTTAATTGTATATTTAAATAATTTTAGTAGTGTTAGGTTTTTTAATATGTAATTTAGTTTATTTAATTGGTAGTTTAATTTAATTTTAGTTTAATAGTTAGGGTAGGTTAATTTATAGTTTAAAATTAGTTTAGTTTTAATTCTACAGGGAAGTTTTAATATAAAGTTAAGGGGTTGTTAGGTTTAGGGGTTAATAGCTTAATTTAGTTTTTGGCGATGTGGGGGGCTGGCGGTTTAGGGGTTAATAGGTTTAGTTAGTGGTGGTGATGTGGGAGGCCAGAGGTTTAGGGGTTAATAAGTTTATTTAGTGGCGGCGATGTCGAGAAGCGGAGGAATAGGGGTTAATATTTATATTAGTGGCGACAATGTTGGGAGCGGCAAATTAGGGGTTAATAGGTTTATTATAGTGGCGGCGATGCGGGAGGGCAGCGGTTTAAGGGTTAATAGGTAGTTTATGGGTGTTAGTGTACTTTGTAGCAGTTTAGTTGGTATAAATAAAGTTGGGAAAAACACGAATAACAGCGTCATTGATGACTGTTAGTTAACAACAGTCCGATGCTCATCGCCCCGTACTTGGTGCACGTGTTTTAATGGATTTTTTTTATAAATATTGAGATCGTATTCAGATCCACGGCCGCAATGTTTGGCCATGTTAGGCGAGCGTATTGACGCCGGCGAATGCACTGAGATTGACGTTTGATAAATATCCCCCTAAGGGTCTTCAGCCCCTCTTAGCTACATGCCCATAACAGACATTGGATCAGAACAGTGTCCTATAAGCCACATCTCAACATTAGACCTAAGACTATATTGTTGACCCTACATTCTCTTTTAGGTCATGATAATAAATAACAGTGAGAACTTATAATATTGCGACCACACTGTAACAAATATGTTAATAACAGGTTTATTACAGTGAGTGAGCAATATTATAAGTATGACACATTCAATCAGACCAGTAAGAATTTATATTGGCAATAAATAAAACTAGAAATTCTATGAAATTCTATGAAATACTAATATCACAAACACAACATTTTCTTCCATTAAAAAATAAAAAGCACACCAAAAGCAAAATGCATGATTTTTAAAATCACAACAATAATTAAAATACATAGAATAGCATTATGCAATATATATATGGGGTGGTCATGTAAGGAGTCTTTTGTGTATTGAGTGGAGTACTGAATGGGAGGTCATATAGGAGATATCCTGTGGGATAGCAGTGAGTGGAAGTTTGCATAGTTGATCCAGAGAAAACTCATGTAGATATAATTCTGTAACGCTGGAATAAAAAAAAAAAAAATGGCATTCACTGCACGGCCAAACATCAGGTACAGAATACTTCCACCATAACTGTTTAGTAAATCTAATAAAAATAGCTGCCACAATTAATTGTGGACTTTTGCAATGCAGTGTTGAATAATTAATCTCCAGCATGAGTTTCACCCCATCCCTATCAGTTATGCCAATCCAAGGATCTAACCTACAGTCATTAAATATCAAAATAGTAAATAAAACTTTTATATGTTCAGTAATATAGCTTCCAGCAGATGAAGGGTTACCATGGATACACAAGTCATTCTTTTAACAGACCGCTTTAGCATTGAGAGGTTGCATGTTAAATTGTGCAATTCTTTTCTCTTACTTGCCAATTACATATATTTTATTTTGTGATGCACAATAGCCTCTTAGTTTTTCACAGCAGTACCACAACTTTAATTGAATATAGAAATGCACAGTTTAAAAGTGTTGCTCTTAGTAAATATGAATGGTCTTATTGGCAACAGTGTAAAATGCTTTTAAACACTGTAAAAAACTGTTGTGCTAAATGGTAATGGGAACCTGGTCTTATAATCAGAATATTTTAAGGACTTTTTTGCATGTAATGTTTTCTTGTATAAGTTCAAACTGATTAGAGTGGAGTCATTTGAGATCCATTTTATTGGGGTAACAAATTCCTTAAAGTGATAATAAATAAATTCACATTAAAGCCTAGATTACAAGTCTCCAGCTCCAGTGCAATCAATAGCTAGTTTTTGTTTTTTTCACAAGTGATAGTCTAGGGCACCCTCACATCTGCGTGTCAGATAGCATATGTGCCCTAAAACCCTCACATTATAGTCTACGGAGATGCACAGTAAAAATAATGCCTGATATCTCTTTAGCACTAAGGAGATGGTGTGCTCTGCAAATGGTGTGTAAACAGTGGAGTTATTTTCTGTACTAATAATAGTAATGGTTTGTTTCAGGTCTCCAAAAGTGCTATATTTCATAGCAGAATTTTTAATTGCGCTTGAGTTAATGCTTTTACTATCCATTTGTAATAGCGAATTGTGCACTATTATTAGAGCAGGCCAGAGATCAAGTTAACACACACTGTGTTATTGATTGAACTCCACTTGTAAACTATCCCTTATGATGCACAGTTATATTGCAATATAGTTCTTATTAGCTGTACATACTGTGCATACTTGAAATAATATTTTCTTTCCTAAGATATGGAGAGTCCACAATGTCATTCAATTACTAGTGGGAATATCACTCCTGGCCAGCAGAAGGAGGCAAAGAGCACCACAGCAAAGCTGTTAAGTGTCACTCCCCTACCCATAATCCCCTATCATTCTCTTTGCCTCTGTCAATGGAGGAGGTGAAGTTTGGTGTCTGAAGAAATAAATTCCTTTTTCGAGTACTTTTCCCTGCAAGCAAGGATTTGGGTTTAGCTGAGTCCACTTCAATCTCTTCAGCAGAGTATTGGTGGCTTTTAAGCAGTTAGGAAGTTGTGAGGTAGTCCTTGCTTTGTTTCCTAACACATTGCTGCCCATGGTACAGAAAATCAGAGTTGGTTACTCTGTTCTTTCTTTTTCTACAGGTCTCTGTAAGGAGTATGTTTCCTTTCACGCCTTTTGAGCTGTCTTCCTGCTGGACAGCTAGACTGCAGGTAAGTGCTTTTTTTTCTAGGTCTTGGAGACTTGCACTTCAGAAGAATATGTCATATGCAGTAGATGGGGACATTTTTAAAATCCTTTATACAGGATTTTCTTTGGCAGTGGGCAGGCACATTATGTATGTTGAGACTAGGGGGTATATTTAACATAGTGCGAGCGGACATGATACGATGTAGCTTATCATGTCCACTGCACATCGATAAATGCCGACAGCATACGCTCATTATGGAGCAGCGGTCTTTAGCTCCATACGGAACTTGATAAATCGGCCCCTAGGGGTTAATCTTCCCTTTATTGGACGTTTTTTTCTTTTTGGGCTAATTTTGTTGAAATACTTTATTAGTATTATGTTGTAGGCAGATGGAAACGTGCGCCTTTTACTTGCTGCATAGTTACCTCTCTCTGCTGGTCATGTAACTTCTCTCTGCTGTCGGATAATTATGGAGCGGAATGGCATAATTGAATTTCAGTCTCTTCAGTGTCGATCTACTATACAATCATTTTAGAGACTTCTGGCAGCCAAATTGTGGTATTAAAAATTCTTAAAGTGACAGTGTATTTAAAAAATTTCTAAAATTTAGGGAATTTTTTATTTAGTATTATGGACATGGGCCAATACTGTGTTTTTTGACAAATGCTTGTTATGCCTAGAGGCAAAAATTGTATGCAATTCTGTGCTGCATGCTTAGCTAGAACACTCTGAGCCCAACGTCTCTCAGGATGATGCTGTTCAGGCAATGCCACAGCTTTCTCCTCAAACGTCCCAAGCCTCTATGGCATCAAATACAGTGCCCTGCAGTTCCTCTCAGCCTCCTGGAGGAGTTTATTTGCCTGCAAATTTTGCTGCACAGGTATCTTCTGTGGTATCTGCAGCATTATCTGCTTTTCCTATGCTTGGAAAACGCAAGAGGAAAATTAGACATTCAGATAGTAAGGTTTCTGTTCCACCTACTGCTACGTAAGTTGCCCTCCCTCATAAGTCTGATGAGAAGGATACGCTGGTAGCCTCTGAAGGTAAATTCTCAGATTCGGACAGTATTATTCCTTCATCTGATACTGAATAAGTAAACTTCAGATTTAAGCTTGAACACCTTCATGTACTGTTAAAGGAGATATTGGCTACTTTGGACGACTCCAATACTTCTGTCGTTGTCAACCCTAAAAAGTCTAGCAAACTTAATAAATACTATGATGTTCCTTCCTCTGTCGAAGCTTTGGAAAGTGAATCTGGAAAAGAGTTCCCTTGTTCCAGCAACAAGGGTGGTTTTTTTAGGGACCATAATAGATTCCCTATCTATGAAAATATTTCTAACGGAAGTCAGAAAATCCAAAATTCTCTTCTCTTGCCTCTTTCTTCAGTCTACTCTTCAGCCATCAGTAGCTCAATGTATGGAGGTAATTGGTCTGATGGTCGATTCCATGGACATCATTCTCTTTGCTCGATTCCATTTGAGAGCTCTGCAATTATGCATGCTCAGACAATGGAACAGAGACCATTTGGATCTGTCTCAGAGGATAGATCTAGACCAGTCGACAAGAGACTCTCTCCCGTGATGGCTTTCTCAGGATCATCTGTCTCAGGGCACATGCTTCCGGAGACCTTCCTGGGTGATTGTGACCATGGACGCCAGCCTGCTAGGCTGGGGAGCAGTTTGGGACTCGTTTAAAATGCAGAGACTATGGACTCGGGAGGAGTCTGCTCTGCCCATAAACATCTTGGAGATGAGAGCGATTTACAATGCTCTGATAGCTTGGCCTCATTTGTCCTTAGCACGGTTGATCAGGTTTCATTCGGACAACATCACCTCAGTGGCTTACATCAACCACCAGGGAGGAACTCAGAGTTCCTTAGCCATGAAGGAGGTGGCACGGATTATTCAGTGGGCGGAAGCTCACAATTGTTGTCTATCTGCCATCCACATTCCTTGAGTGGACAACTGGGAATTGGATTTCCTTAGCAGACAGACATTTCATCCTGGGGAGTGGGCTCTGCATCCGGAGGTGTTCTCCAGGTTAACTCTCAAATGGGGGGTGCTGGAGTTGGATCTGATGGCGTCTCGGCAGAACGCCAAGCTTCCATGGTAAGGTTCAAGGTCAAGAGATCCTCAGGCTGCTCTGATAGATGCTCTGGCGGTTCCTTGGGATTTCGGTCTAGCATACCTGTTTCCTCCATTTGCGCTCTTTCCACAAGTTATTGCTCGTATCAAACAAGAGAGAGCATCAGTAATTCTAATAGCTCCTGCATGGTCTCGCAGGATCTGGTATGCAGACCTAGTGAAGCTGTCTTCTCGGCCGCCCTGGATGATGCCTCTGAGAAAGGACCTTCTAATTCAGGGTCCGTTCCTCCACCTAAATCTCATTTCTCTCAAGCTGACTTCTTGGAGATTGAATACTTAGTTCTGTCTAAGCGTGAATTTTTTTGAGTCGGTCATTGAGACCATGATCCAGGCTCGCAAGCCTATTACTTGAAAAATTTACCATAAGTTATGGCGTAAATACCTTAATTGGTGTGAATCTAAGGGCTACTCTTGGAGTAGGGTCAGGATTTCTAGAATTTTGTCTTTTCTCCAGGAAGGTCTGGAGAAAGGGTTGTCAGTCAGTTCTCTGAAAGGTCAGATTTCTGCATTATCTATTTTGTTACACAAGCGTCTGGCGGATGTGCCAGATGTTCAATCTTTTTGTCAGGCCCTAGTCAGAATCAGGCCTGTGTTTAAACCTGTTGCTCCTCTTTGGAGCCTTTATCTTGTTCTTAAAGTTTTGCAGCAGGCTCCGTTTGAGCCAATGCATTCCTTAGATATTAAGTTGCTATCTTGGAAGGTTTTGTTTCTTATTGCTATCTCTTCTGCTCGGAGAGTTTTGGAACTCTCGGCTTTGCAGTGTGATTTGCCTTACCTTATCTTTCATGCGGATAAGGCGGTTCTTTGTACTAAATTGGGGTTTCTTCCTAAAGTGGTTTCATATAGAAATGTTAATCAGGACATTGTTGTTTCTTCTCAATGTCCCAATCCTTCTTCTCATAAAGAACGTCTGTTGCACAACTTGGATGTTGTGCATGCTCTAAAATTCTACCTATAGGCGACTAAGGATTTTCACCAGTCTTCTGCCCTGTTTGTTTGTTTCTCAGCATAAGGGTTAGAAGGCTACTTCTACTTCTCTTTCCCTCTGGTTGAGAAGTATGATTCATTTTGATTATGAGACTGCTGGACAGCAGCCTCCTGAGAGAATTACAGCTCATTCCACTAGGGCTGTCTCCTCGGGATTTCAAAAGATGAAGCTTCTTTGGAACAGCTTTGCAAGGCTGCAAAATAAAGGCCTATTTATCTTATGTCTGTCGCACCTGATCCGACAGTGCGGATCAGGTCCGACAGACATCACTGAATGCGGAGAGCAATACACCGCCAGCAGGGGGGTGTCAATCAACTCGATCGGGTTGAATTCCTGCGATGTCTGTCCTCCTCCTCTCTGCATACTTTTTCCAAATTTTCAAAATTTGATACTTTTGCCTCGGCTGAGGCCTCTTTTGGGAGAAAGGTTCTTCAAGTGGTGGTGTCTTCTGTTTAGGTCTGCCTGTCTTGTTCTCCCTCCCTGTTCATTATGTGTTCTCTAGCTTGGGTATTGGTTCCCACAATAATTGAATGACGTCGTGGACTCTCCATATCTTAAAAAAGAAAACAAAATTAATGCTTACCTGATAAATGTCTTTCCGGATTTGGAGAGTCCACAACCCCACCCTTTATTAAGACAGTTATTTTGGACTAAACCTCTGACACCTCTACACCTTTGTGTTATTCTTTTTCCATTTCCCTTCAGTCGAATTACTGGGGATTATGGGTAGGGGAGTGACACTTAACAGATTTGCTGTGGTGCTCTTTGCCTCCTCCTGCTGGCCAGGAGTGATATTCTCAATAGTAATTGAAGGTCGTTGTGAACTCTCCATGTCTGGGAAGAAAGAAATTTAACAGGTAAGCATACATTTTGCTTGGTTTTTATTTATTGTAAAGCTTATCAAATACATTAATTTATCTTATGATGGCTGAATAAAACAAATAAGCTTATTTTATTATTTACCTGTGCAAATATATATATAAAACAATGAGAAATAAAGAATCATTTCATAGTAACTAACTACATTAAAAAGCACCACAGGACAGACATGAAGATCGAATTACCGGGAGAAGTCTTCATCCAAACCGGGCCAAAGTCCTCAATGAAGCCGGGAGAAGTCTTCATCCAAGCCGGGCGAAGTGGTCCTCCAGATTGGCTGTTCCAATCAGCCAATAGAATGCGAGCTCAATCCTATTGGCCGATTGGATCAATCCTATTGGCTGATGAAGAGGATGCTCCGCGTCGGATGTCTTGAAGATGGACCCGCTCCACGCCAGATGGATGAAGATAGAAGATGCCATCTGGATGAAGACTTCTGCCCGTCTGGAGGACCGCCTTGACCGGCTTGGATGAAGACTTCTCCCGGCTTCTTTGAGGATTCATGATTTGGATAGAACATACAATTTTAAACAACTCTCCAATTTCTTTGTATTATCAAATTTGCTTCATTCTCTTATGATCCTTTGCTGAAGGAACAGCATTGCACTACTGGCAGCTAGCTGAACACATCTATTTAGCAATTACAAGAGACAAATGTGTGCAGGCACCAATTAGCAGCTAGCTCCCACTAGTGTAGGATATGTGCATATTTTTTTTCCAAAAAGGGATACCAAGAAAAAAAAGCACATTTGAAAATTGAAGTGAATTTTAAAGTGTTTTAAAATTACATGCTCTATCTGAATCATGCAACTTAAATTTTTACTTTCATATGCTTTAAAATATCCATTGATTGCAAATAAATACATATGATACTTGATTACATGTTATATTTGCAATTATTCCTGCTCAGAATAATATTACATCTACAATATATACATATAGTGGTATAAATAAACACAGAGATATGACAGACAACATAGTTTAGAACAAAAAAAGGGACATGTTAATATGTTTTCAAAAGATTTCTGACATAACACACACACACACACACACACACACACATATATATATATATATATATATATATATATATATATATATATATATATATATATATATATGGCAAGAAACTAACACTCACTGGACTTTTTTCAAAACACCAAAATTTAATGTGACGTTTCGGAGATAGAGTATCCCCTTCCTCAGACAAAAGGAAGGGGATACTCTATCTCCGAAACGTCACATTAAATTTTGGTGTTTTGAAAAAAGTCCAGTGAGTGCAAGTTTCTTGCCACATATACCTATTACCCACTAGCACCCTGGCTGCTGAAGTTTGAAGTGACAGTGCTCACCCTGGTTCTATATATATATATATATATATATATATATATATATATACATTAATTTCTGTGAAAGTATCATATAACAAATCAATATAAAAATATTTTCCAATGAGGTATTGTTTGTTGAGGTATAAATGTAGCTATTTATTGGACAGTAACAGATGGAAAATAAAAGATTAGCTTTAGAGAAATGTGGTTGTTCATGGACAGTAATTAAATAGTATAAATAAAGTTGGGAAAAACCTGAATAATCGCAACATCGATCACTGTTAGTTAACACCCATCTGATGCTCTTTGCACCATACTTGACGCGCATGTTTTTGATGGCTTTTTTGATAAATAAGAAGATCGTATTCGGGTCCACGTCAGCGATGTCTGGCGAGCGTATTGACGCCGGCGAATGTAACATAGTTGACGCTTTGATAAATAGGTGCCCTTAACATTCTCTGAAAGACAGAATTAGGGAACACTTGTTCAATTTAAAACATGTAGTAGAAAGCTCACAATCCGAACCCAAAAGGTTTATTATACTGGGGAATAAAAAAGTGAAAAGAGATTATCAAGGTGGAGAATACGAAAAGAGACTCCTTAAAGCTAAAGCAGACTTAATTTTAAATGTTAGAATATTAGAATTAGATGGATTGAATGCTGATCATTTAAAATTATGCACTTTAACATAATATATACACACTTCTTATTTTTTCAATTCCATTTTAAAAATCCAATTATTAATTATTTTTATCAACAATTTATATTTAATTAAGAAACATGTGATATTCTATAAATGTTATGCATGTTAAGTGATTACTAACAGTAGAAAGTAAACGCTATTTATCTTTTCATTTTAAGAAACAGTCCTGCAAAAAAGTTGTTTGCAAAATCTGACATGATAAAAAAAATGTAAGCTGTTTGCTAAGGAATGTATATAGCAAGGAGCAATTGAGCATACTAATGGACTTGTATACAATGGTAAAACTGCACATTTAAGAGAAGGAGGAGCTTCAACACTGACCTATACTATTTAAAAACGCATTAATGTATTGTCCTAAACTGCTGGATTCTTCTATAGAAGAATACTAACTACTTATACTAACTCTATACTACTGAGTTAGCGAGTTCTCATTAATACTCATATACCAATTGGAAACTGCTATATCATAACAAGACGCTGACTCATTGAGAAGAGGTGAGAATTGACTAGGCAGGATAACTGAAGCAAAACTGTTTGGCTTATAAAAATCACATTTACAGCAAACGTCAGATGAAATTTGTTTCCTTTTTGAACTGCGCATCCCTAAACTGCAGGTTTCAATTGACATTCAACACAAACAGGTCAGTGTTTGCAAAATAAAAGAGGAGGCTCTATATAAAAAATGGGTCTTACCACTGCCTCATACTCATAAAATTCTCATGCATAGATGCTATTTTTATAAAGGACTTTTATAAGAACAACTAATTTCTATTTTATAATAACCACTGATGTACTTTATTACTGTTTGTGAAACTGTGTCTTTAAATAATTATCACTTTCAAACATAGCTTTTCATTTGATACATTTTATATTATACATTTTATAATGTATGTTTAATTTAGCTGCTTCTTTTTAGCGCACTCTTTTTTTCTCTGTATCTAGTTGGCATTCATAAACTTAGATAATCAGGCTATAATGTTCTAGAATGTTATTTTTTAATTAAAAAATGCAATATTATATGTACACTACATTTATCAAATCTATAAAACATAATATTTAAGCCTAGATTACAAGTAAAGTTCAACCGTTACCGTGAGAAGCTCTAGAACTTGTATTGCGTCTCACATGATACACTCCATCAGGTAAAATGGATTAATGGGAACACATTAAAAAAAAGTAGAATTCACTGCCCCTTTAATATACAATCGTGTAGATTCATTATGACTATTTTTGAAATCTCTGTATTTTGTGTTGTGATATGATGACAATAACATATATATTTAGAGGTTAAGAAGAAAAAAACATTATTGTTTAATCCATCACTATAGGTATAAAGCATAGATATATTAATACCTCGCATAAAAAAATCTGTGATAGTGCATTTTGAATAATATCTAACACTGTTTATTGTGTTTTTTAAAACAACGCCATTTCTTCAATAAAAAGCAATGAGACTCAAAATTGTATCTTACTCTGCTAACTGTGTATATGTGATCGCACTGTACAACCCGGGATTGCATAAACGTTGTCTGTACAATGAGATTGCATAAACGGGGTCTGTACAATGAGATTGCATAAACGTGAGTGGTAGAGTAAGTTTACATAAATATGGATGGTACAGTGAGTCTACATAAACAAAGTCAGAACAGATAGCTTGCATAAACAGAGTTGGTAGAGTGAGTTTGCATAAATGTTCAGTACCATAAGGACAGCTTTCTTTTTTAATATTTCCCAAATGAAGAGAGAAGTGGCTTTCAGTCATAAAACATACCTGTCCAGACTATTATGTCCCTATCGTCAAAACTGTCCCAGAGGGTAGTGCCGGATGGCTTTCACATCATGCCATCCAAACCCCTTGGCCTGCCATGGGATAAGACAGAGACGCCGGTGAATACTCAGAAAGGTATAAACTCTTCCTCCCACTCCAGGTGACATAACTCAGTGCAATCTGCTTCAAAGAACAGAGAACACTCCGTATAGTGTATCCAACAAAAAAGAAATACATCCATGGATATACCAAAATATAAAAACATCTTTATTCCATTACTTTAAAATATGTTGGTCAGCTCACATTTTCTATGGAAATACCATGACCTTTTAAAGTAATGGAATAAAAACTTTTATTTTATATTTTTGTATATAGTATTTCTTTTTTGGTAATTGCATAAACACAGTTGATAGAGCAAGTTTTCATAAACGCGTTCGGTACAGTGAGATTGAATAAACGTTTCAAAACCAAAAACATGCAAAAATAAAAAATTGCATTTTTTAGAATAAACAAGCTTAAATAAAATGTATAATGAATAGTTTCACAGTGTAATGCATATAATTTACACATCACAGACACATGTACTGTATACCCATAATGCTCTAGCTCAAATGCATAACTAATTTATTTACAAGTTTTGCTATTTATTTGGAAGTGAAAAGGTTAACTTTACACATGTAAATTGATATTGTCCTTTCACATTGTACAATGGTATCAATGTAAACATTTCCTGTATGCTGAATGGTCATTGTATTAGTGATTTGCACTTGAATAAGGTGTAATGGGTAGGTTTCTGGTAACTTTACAATGGGACTCACAGTTTACTTTCAGCTTTGGTAAGTTGCCTTGAGAAATATACTAGAGTGGGAAAACATTGACTTGTAATATAAGGACACACATGCTTTCAATAGATTTTAGAAGCAATCACACACAAGTACAATTTACGGAAGAAACCATGTGCAAAACCATGGTCCACTTCTATTCTAGGCTGTATTTGTTTTGTTTTGGTTTGGTTTTTTTTTTTTTTTTCCCTAAAAACTTGAAATAATCCAGAACATAGAATATCAACAGTTGCCAACATAAATTGCAATGAGTCTCATTGTACAAACCAAGGCTGTATTATTGAGTTCATGTTATTCTATAAACAGCTAGATTTGGCAGCAGTATCTTTGTCCATAAAGCTAGGCAATAGGATTACAAGTGTTGGCATTGCTGAATTAAAATAATAAAACATTAACGCTCAATGAGACAGATTTATTAGGAAAGTGGAAAGAAAATGTCAGTACAAGGAGAAATGTGTCACTGTGATGTATAGTGGTGCAATCATTTGAATATGATTCTCTACTGTGCTAGTTTTACTAGAATAATGTGAAAACTGTGACACAAGTCAGCACTCTACAACCAGTGTTCAGTTCATTCACATGACAGTCATTTTCCTGTTTATTTTATTTAAAGGGGTATTATAATAATTTTAAAATAAAGGAATTCTATATATCAGCAGTTAAAGTGTCAGTAAACTATAACAATGCATACAATGTTTCATTATTTAAAGTATAACATTATTGGACTATACATTCATTCTTTATTTACATACAAAAAGAGAAGCGCTCTACCAGGAACGAACAACAGCTTAGTAGCTTGTTCTATGGCGATTTACCACCCAGAAGCAGCGTCTTTTAGACCAGTGTGCTTTTCACAGAGGAAAACTTTCCTGAAGTATATGAGCCTGATCCCGCCAAGTAAGGTCAGTCTAGCCCCGAAATACCAGGCATTTCTTCTCTGAACAAGGAACATGACAACCCAAGAAGATCGTTTCGGCCTCCTATGGGCCTCGTCAGTGAGGTGCAGCCACATTCCTCTAAGCACACTGGGCAAGGAGTCCACGTCTGGTTTCCCCCATAAACCATAGGGAGACTTCCCCAGGGTCATATTCATTTGCATATGAAGAGAGAAAAGCTCTACCAGGAACGAACAACAGTTCAGTAGCTTGTTCTATAGCGATTTACCACCCGTAAGCAGCATCTTTTAGACCAGTATACTTTTCACAGAGGAAAACTTTCCTGAAGTATATCAGTCTGATCCGCCAAGTAAGGTCAGTCCAGCTCCAAAATACCAGGCAATTCTCCTCTGAACAAGGAACATGACAACCCCAGACGATCGTTTCGGCCTCCTATGTGCCTTGTGAGTGAGGTGCAGCCATATTCCTCTAAGCACACTGGGCAAGGAGTCCACGTCTGGTTTCCCCCATAAACCATAGGGAGACTTCCCCAGGGTCATATTCATTTGCATACGAAGAGAGAAAAGCTCTACCAGGTACGAACAGCAGTTCAGTAGCTTGTTCTATGGCGATTTACCACCCGGAAGCAGCCTCTTTTAGACCAGTGTGCTTTTCACAGAGGAAAACTTTCCTGAAGTATATGATTCTGATCCCGCCAAGTAAGGTCAGTCCAGCCCCGAAATACCAGGCAATTCTCCTCTGAACAAGGAACATGACAACCCTAGACGATCGTTTCAGCCTCCTATGGGCCTCGTCAGTGAGGTGCAGCCACATTCCTCTAAGCACACTGGGCAAGGAGTCAACGTCTGGTTTCCCCCATAAACCATAGGGCAACTTCCCCAGGGTCATATTCATTTGCATACAAAGAGAGAAAAGCTCTACCAGGGACGAACAACAGTTCAGTAGCTTGTTCTATGGCGATTTACCACCCGGAAGCAGCCTCTTTTAGACCAGTGCGCTTTTCACAGAGGAAAACTTTCCTGAAGTATATCATTCTGATCCCGCCAAGTAAGGTCAGTCCAGCCCCAAAATACCAGGCAATTTTCCTCTGAACAAGGAACATGACAACCCCAGATGATCGTTTTGGCCTCCTATGGGCTTCGTCAGTGAGGTGCAGCCACATTCCTCTAAGCACACTGGGCAAGGAGTCCACGTCTGGTTTCCCCCATCACCCATAGGGAGTCTTCGCTAGGGTCAAATTAATTTGCATAGGAAGAGAAAAGCACTCTACCAGGAACGAACAACAGCTCAGTAGCTTGTACTATGGCGATTTACCACCCGGAAGCAGCCTCTTTTAGACCAGTGTGCTTCACAGAGGAAAACTTTCCTGAAGTATATCAGTCTGATCCCGCCAAGTAAGGTCAATCCAGCCCCGAAATACCAGGCAATTCTCCTCTGAACAAAGAATATGACAACCCCAGACGATCGTTTCGCTGCCTTTTATTGTAAAATATATATGAAAATTGTGCTTCTACCACTTTCTACTAGGGAGGCTTGGGTTAACACTGTTTTCTATTTTACTGCAAAAGTAGTGTTTACCTCTCCCTCTTCCTATCCTTGACTCTCTAGTCATTTGCTCTCTTAAAGGGACACTCAAGTCAAAATTATACTTTAATGATTCAGGTAGAGCATACAATTTTAAACAACTTTCCAATTTACTTCCATTAACAAAATGTGCACAGTCTTTTTATATAGATGACTGGTCTGGCTCCACTGAATCCATTGGCCTGTTTTTTGAGTGGATAAATGTAAATGATCTGGGTCTCAATTTCACCTTGAAATTTGATATCAATAATATCAACTTTTTAGATCTATGTTTGGTTGGCAATGCGGATGGCATCATTAATACCATGGTGTTCCAAAAACTTATTTCTGGCAACACTTCGCTTTATGCCACCAGTTGTCATCCTAAAAATACTTCCTATGCAGTACCAAAGGGTCAATTTACCCAGCTTAAAAGAAACTGCAGCAGACAGCAAGATTATTAGCATGAAGCAAAATTGTTGGAACAAAGGCTCAAAGAAAGGAACTACACTCAATGCCACATTAAGCAAACTAAAAGCAAAGTTGAAAAACTGTCTAGGGTCACTTTGCTACAGGACAACATCACCAAGGCTAAGAGAAATGCTTTTAAAGGGTACACTTTGTAACAGGTTATAGTGCCCAGTATTCTAAGATCTGTGGAATTATAAAGAAACACTTCCCTATTCTAGACACTGTTGATAAGTTGACCGGTGTGGTACAGGAGGGCATACGTTGTTCTTACAAAAAAATGCCATACTCTTGGATCCATTCTGTCTCCTACACAACTGAGACAGAATTAAAGATCTGAAAGCTCCTGGCTCAGACTTGTTGGTATGTTTAAGTGTGGCCACAGGAAATGTAAACCCTGCAAGTATGTACAGGTCACTAACAACTTTACCTCGGCGGTTAGTGGACAGTGCTATGCCATTAAAGCATGTCTAAACTGTACATGTACCTTAGTCATATATCTGATTACATGTATCAAATTTAATATTCAGTATGTTGGTCTCACCTCTAGAGATATCAAATCACGTATCAGGAAGCAAATTTCCACTATCAGCAGAGTTAAATCCACCACTCCTTTGGTCCAACACTTTGCCAACGAACATAATAGCGAGTTAAACTCCTTTTGTTGGTTTGCTATTGAAAAAGTGATGGAACCTAAAAGGGGAGGTGACATTGATCAACTGCTAGCAGGGTCTTAAATGCATTGGTGACCAACTCAATACCATGAAACTTTATTCGCCTAGAGAACGGATGTTTATCATGGATCTTTCGGAAATAGTGTTAACAAGGAATTATTTCCTCTTTGAGGATTCATTTTACTTACAGACGAAGGGTACGGCAATTGGGGTGAATATGGCCACATATGCGACTCTCTATGTTCATGAATTCCTATATAATCATGGTAACTTTAAGAAACATTGTAAATTTTGGAAAAGATACATTGATGACGTCTTTATGATCTGGACAGGGGATAGCAGTTCCTTTGAGGAACTGAACACTTTTGACCCTAAACTACAATTCCCTATGAAGTATGATCCATATACTCAATTTATTTTGGATATCACAATAACAAGAGTAGATAATTCCTTGTCAACTGATGTATAGTCGAAGCAGACTGACAGGAATAATTTGTTGGAATTTACTAGCTTTCACCATCCACAGACTGTAAAGAGCCTTCCTTTCAGTCAGCTATTAAGAGCAAAAAGAGCACAATTTAATGACTTCTTCAATAGGTTTGAAAGTAGAGGCTATAAAATCTATTTATTGCAAACACATAAGACCAAAGTAGATCAGATCCCCCGTGAGCAACTTATTCACAAAAAATTGAAAAAACAGACGCTGAGTGATAGAATTCCATTTGTTGTACCATATGGGTATCATATTAAACCATTAGAAAAAATCTTTAAGAAACATTGGACTCTATTATCGGAGGATATGACATTGGCTAGTACCTTTAGAGATGTTCACCTATTCACATACAAGAGAAATTGTAATTTCAGAGACACTTTAGTTAAAGCCGATGTGGGCTCAAGCAAAATAACTGAGGATAACTCTGAGGTACCCTTTGGTACTTTTCCCTGCAACAACTGTGCACAATGTAATTCAATACAAATGGGCAATACTATCACTCATCCTAGATCTGGCAAGCGCTTATCTATCAGAGGTCACTTTACTTGCGAATCACAATTTGTGGTTTACGTAATTAAATGTCTCTGTGGACTGGTCTATGTTGGTGAGACTACTAAATGCATAAAAGATAGGATAAGACAACACAAAACAGCGATAGGGAAATTGGATCCCTCAGCCCCAGTAGTACACCATTTCACGTTGCATGGACACAATAAAAGTCAACTGAAATTTCAGGTAGTGGATGGGGTAGCTCTTTGAGAAAGAAGCGTTATGGATCCAAATGTTGGATTCAATGATCCCCTATAGTTTGAATAGGGAGATCACATGGTATATCTTTATGAAGACTGTGGTTCCTCTGGTAGTCGCAGATGTTAATTTTTCTTTTTCTTTTTTATTAGGATAGAATTTTTACTCTTTTTTCTTTTTGTGTATTTAATTGGGTAATCTCCACCTTAAATGTGGTTTTGTTGCCCAATATTATCATTAACCGTTAAGGTATATTAACTATTCATTTTCATTTATTAGGACCTTATCTATTATCTAGTTAATTATGACACATATTTCCTCTATTATCTAGTTAATTATGACACATATTTCCTCTATGTATAGATCACAGTATATAGAGTTGATAATATATTAGAGTTAAAGGACTGTGTCTAGAGTGCTTGCCTATAATCATATATGTTCTACAGTTTCAATATTTTGCTTTTAATTTCAGATTATTTGTCCGATTTGTACTATATTAAGCATTCCCTTTCAATCTTCTTCAATGGTATTAGCCATTAAATGGCGCACTTGCCCTTGTAAATAGAGGAGGACATCCTGGATTCAACAGGCCAAGTTGAAGGGCCGAGCCTGAAACGCGCGTTGCCTGTGTGTGTGTGACATCAGACGCCTAGCCGATGCAAGCAGGTTCATACGAACTGCATTAGGATTTCCGTACTGCCCTGTGTGCATAGCAGGAACTTCTAACAGCTTGTTTGCAGTGATCATCTGGATGGCATAACATACTACCAAGATGGATCACGTACACAGCCGTACACCCTGAGGACTGGGTGAGATTGCTCACTGAGCAAAGTGTTATTACGCTGTTTTTTTTTACTGGTGGACTTTGGCCCTTAAGTGCCAGTGCCTGCGCTTACACCTAACTTATGCCAAATGTCACGCTGAGGATATTCACATCTACACTACTGCCATGCTCTGCACAAGGCAACCTTAATATATGAACTGATATTCTATTTTGAAGCTGATAAACTTCAAACCGCTTGCATATAACCCTGCTGCATTTGCTTTCTAACTCATAGCTTGCTTAAGGGACAGTCAAGCCCCAAAAAAACTTTCATGTTTCAAATAGAGCATATAATTTTAAACAACTTTCCAATTTACTTTTATCACCAACTTTGCTTTGTTCTTTTGGTATTCTTAGTTGAAAGCTAAACCTAGGAGGTTCATATGTTCTTAGACCTAGGAGGTTCATATGTTCTTAGACCTTGAAGGCCGCCTATAATCTAAATGCATTTTGATAGTTTTTCACCACTAGAGGGCATTAGTTCACGTGTTTCATATAGATAACATTGAGCTCATGCACGTGAATTTACCATGGAGACAGCTCTGATTGGCTAAAATGAAAGTCTGTCAAAAGAACTGAAATAAGGGGGCAGTCTGCTGAGGCTTAGATACAAGGTAATAACAGAGGTAAAACATGTATAATTATAACTGTGTTGGTTATGCAAAACTGGGGAATTGGTAATTAAGGGATTATCTATCTTTTAAAACATCAAAAATTCTGGTGTTGACTGTCCCTTTATACTTCTAAAATATAAAAAACTTAATCATGGAACTTTTCAGCCTAAGGGTTTGACTTATCATATAGGTTGGACTGACGTCTACATTTCATTTGCTAGGACTGGGGACGCCCAGTATTTTTGTGTTTTTTTCATTTTGTGTTTTTGCATCCTTGTTTGTTTATGCATCATAAATGAAATGTGTCCAATATTAAATTGCTTGACTGTTCTTTAAAATATATACCTTTGTAACTGCATTTTTTTAGGTATATTAACTCTTAGGAAGTGCGGAGACACATATTATATATATATATATATATATATATATATATATATATACACACACTCACCGGCCACTTTATTAGGTAACACCTTGCTAGTACGGGTTTGGATCCCCTTTTGCCTTCAGGATTGCCTTAATTATTTGTGGCATAGATTCAACAAGGTGTTAAAAACATTCCTCAGAGATTTTGGTCCATATTGACATGATAGCATCACGCAGTTGCTGCAGATTTGTCGGCTGCACATCTATGATGCAAATCTCCTTTTCCACCATATCCGAAAGCTGCTCTATTGGATTGAGATGTTGTTTACATCAAATTCTGACCCTACCATCTGAATGTTGCAGCTGAAATCTAGACTCATCACACCAGGCAAATTTTTCCAATCTTCTATTGTCCAATTTGGTGAGCCTGTGCGAATTGTAGCCTCAGTTTCCTGTTCTTAGATGACAGGAGTGGCACCCGGTGTGGTCTTCTGCTACTGTAGCCCATCTGCTTCAAGGTTCGACATGTGCATTCAGAGATGGTATTCTGCATACCATGGTTGTAACGAGTGGTTATTTGAGTTATTGTTGCCATTCTATCATCTCGAACCAGTCTGCCCATTCTCCTCTGACCTCTGAAATCAACAAGACATTTTGTCTACACAGCTGCCACTCACTGGATATTTTCTCTTTTTCAGACCATTCTCTGTAAACCCTAGAGATGGTTGTGTGTGAAAATTCCAGTAGAGCAGCAGTTTTTGAAATAGCCTGTCTGGCACCAACAAACATGCCACATTCAAAGTCACTTAAATCCCCATTCTTCCCAATTCTGATGCTCGGTTTTAACTTCAGCAAGTCATCTTCACCACGTCTAGATGCCTAAATGCATTGAGTTGCTGCCATGTGATTGGCTGATTAGCAAATTGTGTTACCAAGCAATTAAACAGGTGTACCTAATAAAGTGGCCGGTAAGTATATATATATATATATATATGTATATATATATATATATTTTTTTTTTGGCATAAAAGAGCTTTCAGTGGACAACAGTCAGGTAGATTACAAGTTTTGCGCTACAGCTTTTAACACTGAAAAAATGGCAATTTCAGCGTAAAAGCAGTAACGCAGCGATTACGAGTCACGTTGGTATTGCTATACCGCAAGCATTTTAGCCTATAATGCAACATCCATTCCGTACTCAAAAAATGACATTTTTTGCATGGGATTTTCATAGCATTGGTATTACAGGTTGTGCGGTGAGGCTAAAAAGCTTGCGTTACCGCCTATACCGACACAATCCATACCGCCATCTAAGAGCAGTAGTTATGAGTTTTGCACCACAAAAATGTTTCACAAAACGCATAACTAAAGTGTTACAAAGTAAACTAACACCCATAAACTACCTATTAACCTCTAAACCACCACCCTCCCGCATCACAAACACTATATTAAACTTATTAACCCCTAATCTGCCGTCCACCCACATCACGACTATGAAATACATTTATTAACCCCTAAAATAATAAGCACTGAATTAAGAAAAATAAAAAACACTAAGCGTACAAAAAATAATAAACGAAATTATCAAAAATAAAATCAATTAAACCTAATCTAATAGCCCAATAAAAATTAAAAAAACAAACAAAATAAAAACACCACCTAGCCTACAACAAACTACAAATAGCCCTTAAAAGGGCCTTTTGTAGGGCATTGCCCTAATTTAAACAGTTCTTTTACCTGTAAAAAAATACAAAGTCCCCCTAACAGTAAAACTCACCACCCAACCAATCCCCCAAAATAAAAAAACCTAACTCTAAAAAAACCAAAGCTACCCATTGCCCCTGAAGGGGCATATGTATGGGCATTGCCCTTAAAACCAAAGCTACCCATTGCCCCTAAAGGGACATATGTATGGGCATTGCCCTTAAAAGGGCAATCAGCTCTTTTCCATTGTCCTTAAAAGGGCATTTAGCTCTTTTTTTAAAAGCCCAAACCTTAATCTTAAAAAAAACCCACCCCAAAAAATAAAAAAATACCTAACACTAACCCCAGAATATCTACTCACAGTTGCTGAACCGTGAGTAGACATCTAGGCAGTGAGAAATCTTCATCCAGGCAGCGACATCTTCATCCATTGCGAGGGCGTCTTCTATCTTCATCCCGGTGGCGTGGAGCGGGGCAGTGAAAACATCCAGCGCAGAGCGTCCTCTTCATACGGTCTTCAAATCAGCCAATAGGATGAGAGCTTCTAAAATCCTATTTGCTGTTCAAAACAGCCAATAGGATGAGAACTATTGAAATCCTATTGGCTGTTCAAAAGGTGAACAGCCAATTTAAAAAGTTATTGGAGGTGGATCCAAAATTCATTATAAAAAGCAATTACAAGCAGGAATAGCTCATCTTGAAAAAAGCTTTACTAGCTGAAACACGTTGATGGAGCAAACTCTATATTCCTATGCTGAATCCTTGTAACAATATATCAGAGCGCTCTGAATTTAAACAACAGACTTTATTTCTTTTTGATTGTAACTGGGAAGTAATGTTCCAGCAAGCAAGACCGGTAATCTATTTATCCTATTGGACACTGGAGGGCATGTGACCAGAACACTCTCTGAAACAGACCGCCTTGTTCACAAGCTAAATGCTGTATATGCTGTATACGACAGGAGAGACTAAATTGTCTAACAGAAGAAGAGTTAGTGTCCAAACCGGGATTCTATGAGTAGAGAAATAACTTGATGAATAAGATTTTGTATTCCGGTAATCGCTGGATACACCACCAATATCTTAAATTGTATTATTGATATTGGAATACACTGACTGAGAGAAAGGCTTTATCCGTAGCCGTACCTGTATTGACGATCATCTGGAGTAGTGACTGTTAATATGAATAGTTTTGGTTACGCTACTTATTGGGGGCAGAAAAACAAATATTTTGATCTTCTGCTAGACGCATAATCTGACAGTTTGGAATTTATAATCAATGCATAAACTAGCATTCTGAAATCTTTTATAAGTGTATAATTTTTATAAATGTATAAGCATTGGCTAAGTTTTTATCTACTTTTACAATCTATGCATCTAGGTATTTGTGACCACCGGTGGTTTAGTAGTCTCATTATTGTGTCTGCTTTTCACATTGCTGTTTTTTTTTAGCCCACTTATTTTGTTTTTGTATTCTAGGTTTTGAGAGCTTTGGGAGATTATCTCTCATTAATTGTAGCTACGCAATCATTTGGGATACCATTGTTTTTCTTTATATACAATCCATGAAACAATCAAATGTCTCTCAGTGAGGGGGCACAGTCGCTCGGGTACTGTTAGCAAACTGATACACACAAGTCTTACACTGAAAAACGTTAGACAGTAAGTTCCTTTCACTCTCCTCCCTCCCCCTGAGAATGCTGATTGGCCAGAAAATGCCACAAGCTTCCACTGACAGGCTGATAGAACCTGGCAATCTATTCAATGCTTCCTCTTAGTTTTCATTCATTGGCTAAAGCCTGCCAGCATCATAAAACAGCATCCAAAAATGAAAAAAAAAAAAATAAACATTTAAAAGAAAATAATGTGCATTTATTTTCTTTTTCATTTCACTTTCATTTTCGGATGTTTTCGTTTTCGATATGCAAAGAAAATAATGAAAATTAAATTTTTCTTATTTTCTTTTATTCTTCCAAAAACTAATGTACATCCCTAAAAACCCCCCAGAAAAAGCTCACTGAAACATCACAACTCAAAAACTGCAGGATTCATAAAAGATTTGTAACCAATGCTTATAAAAGCCTTGAGGTTGTAAATCACTTTGCATTATAATTAAGCAGCATCCATCTTGTAACTGGCAAATTGAACAAACTTCTACTGTTAACAAAACCAGCATCACAACAAATATAAAACCTTACTGCTCAAACAAATTAAAATGGTAAAATGACACTCTCAATAAAATAGTGCACTGTAACTTCCGCCAAAGAAAACTTGATGAAAGCAAAATTTTTTTTTTTACCAAAAACCCTCATCAACTTTGATATTGTGAGCATTTGTCAAGAGATGAGATTCTTTGCAAGTTCTATAGAATTTGTATTATTCTCACATGCTTGGCTGAGGTTTAGGTGAAACATTATGATCACGTTCTCTGAACCCCTGGGAACACCAACAGTCAGATGCTTATTCTGTCTTTAAGGTTTCCAAAACACCTATCATTCTATCCAAGGGTGTACCTACTAGAGTTGCCATCCGCCCTGGTATGGCCGCTGGCTGGGACTGCCCCGAAATCAGGAGATATGTCCTGTTTCCCTGGTCATGCTCTAAATGTCCCGGACTCCTCCATTCATTTTGCAGTGATTGCTTATTTTTCCATTTTTGCAATAAAAGCTTGCACACACACAAGTTCTATTATAGAACTTGCATGTGTGCAAGCATTTATCGCAAAAATGGAAAAATAAGCATCACTGCAAAATGAATGGAGGAGTCCGGGAAATTTATAGGACATAATAGAACTTCTGTTATGTAAGAGGGGAGTAGGCGGGGCAGCAATACATGTAGCATGCTGTGCATTTCTGTAGGCAGCTCAGTGTCTTCTGTGCCTACATTTAGGGAGAACGTATATATCAGAGGACAGCAACAGTATTTTTAGAGAGGTAGGAGCACATATATATTTGGAGGGAGGGCCACACTATGGGGCACTGTTATCTCTGAGTTCTCTTTGTGGATGTTCTGTGAGCACAGTTTGTTAAACAGGATTGTAAAAAATCCACATTTTAGTTTGCAGAGCCCTGATGCCGTCCTCACATCTCATTCTCATCTGCCGGAACCGTAGCTGTAATAAATCTTTAGGATGGTGCAGGGCTCTTACAGATCCTAAGTCCTGTATGTTCCCCTGTTAAAAAAAAAAAAAACAGACCCCTTCTTTTCTTATTAACCCTTTCCTGAACAGGCAGAGAACTGAAGATGCACATATATCACAGTTTTTTTCTTTCCACATGTTTTAGTGCTGCAGGGATTTGTCATATCAGGGGTTGGGGCTTAAATGTGTATAAAACAGGTACAGAGGTAAAGGTTCTCTGTAACACTCTCCCTACTTGTTGCTATATCTGTATCCCACTCTAATTGCAAATGAAGTCAGTAAAGTCTTACCACTTTATTTAAGTGACAACTGCAAAAATCAAAGGTAGAATATTGTTTATAAATATGCATCATAAGACCTAAAAGACTGCTCTAAAAAATAAGGCCTAGATTTAGAGTTCTGCGTTAGCCATCAAAAGCAGCGTTAAGGGGTCTTAACGCTGGTTTTGGCCGCCCGCTGGTATTTAGAGTCTTGTAGGTAAGGGTCTAAAGCTCACTTTCCAGCCGCGACTTTTCCATACCGCAAATCCCCTTACGTCAATTGCGTATCCTATCTTTTCAATGGGATCTTCCTAACGCTGGTATTTAGAGTCTTGGCTGAAGTGAGCGGTAGACCCACTACCGACAAGACTCCAGCCGCAGAAAAAAGTCAGTAGTTAAGAACTTTCTGGGCTAACGCCGGTTTATAAAGCTCTTAGCTACTGTGCTCTAAAGTACACTAACACCCATAAACTACCTATGTACCCCTAAACCGAGGTCTCCCCACATCGCCGCCACATTAATAAAAAAATTTTAACCCCTAATCTGCCGACCGCACACCGCCGTCCCCTACATTATCCCTATATACCCCTAATCTGCTGCCCCTAACATCGATGACCCCTATATTATATTTATTAACCCCTAATCTGCCCCCCCCAACGTCGCCGCTACCTTACCAACACTTATTAACCCCAAATCTGCCGACAGGACCTCACCGCCACTCTAATAAATGTATTAACCCCTAAACCGCCGCACTCCCGCCTCTCAAACCCTATAATAAATAGTATTAACCCCTAATCTGCCCTCCCTAACATCGCTAACCTAACTTCAAGTATTATCCCCTAATCTGCCGACCGGACCTCGCCGCTACTATAATAAATGTATTAACCCCTAAAGCTAAGTCTAACCCTAACCCTAACACCCCCTAAATTAAATATAATTTTAATCTAACAAAATAAATTAAATATTATTAACTATAATATTCCTATTTAAATCTACCTGTAAAATAAACCCTAATATAGCTACAATATAATGAATAATTATATTGTAGCTATTTTAGGATTTATATTTATTTTACAGGCAACTATTTAATAGCTACCTAGTTAAAATAATTACAAAATTACCTGTAAAATAAATCCTAACCTAAGTTACAATTAAACCTAACACTACACTAACAATAAATAAATTAAATCAATTACATACAATTACCTACAATTAAATAAACTAAACTAAATTACAATAAAAACAAACACTAAGGCCTAGATTTAGAGTTGGGCGGTAGCCGTCAAAACCAGCATTAGAGGCTCATAACGCTGGTTTTTACCGCCCTCTGGTATTTGGAGCCAGTCATTAAAGGGTCTAACGCGCACTTTCCAGCCGCGACTTTTCCATACCGCAGATCCCCTTACGTCAATTGCGTATCCCATCTTTTCAATGGGATCTTTCTAATGCTGGTATTTAGAGTCGTGGCTGAAGTGAGCATTAGAAATCTAACGACAAGACTCCAGCCGCAGAAAAAAGTCAGTAGTTAAGAGCATTCGGTTTATAAAGCTCTTAACTACTGTGCTCTAAAGTACACTAACACCCATAAACTACCCCCCACATCGCCGCCACTCTATTAAAAATTTTTAACCCCTAATCTGCCGACCGCACACCGCTGCCACCTACATTATCCCTATGTACCCCTAATCTGCTGCCCCTAACACCGCCGACCCCTATATTATATTTATTAACCCCTAATCTGCCGCCCCCGCTATCGCTGACCCCATGCATATTATTATTAACCCCTAATCTGCCGCTCCGTACACCGCTGCCACCTACATTATAGCTATGTACCTCTAATCTGCTGTGCCTAACACAGCCGACCCCTATATTATATTTATTAACCCCTAATCTGCCCCCCTCAACGTCGCCTCCACCTGCCTACACTTATTAACCCCTAATCTGCCGAGCGGACCGCACCGCTACTATAATAAATGTATTAACCCCTAATCCGCCTCACTCCCACCTCAATAACCCTATAATAAATAGTATTAACCCCTAATCTGCCCTCCCTAACATCGCCGACACCTAACTTCAAGTATTAACCCCTAATCTGCCGAGCGCACCGCACCGCTACTATAATAAATGTATTAACCCCCTAATCCGCCTCACTCCCGCCTCAATAACCCTATAATAAATAGTATTAACCCCTAATCTGCCCTCCCTAACATCGCCGACACCTAACTTCAAGTATTAACCCCTAATCTGCCGATCGGTGCTCACCGCTACTCTAATAAATTTTTTAACCCCTAAAGCTAAGTCTAACCCTAACCCTAACACCCCCCTAAGTTAAATATAATTTTATTCTAATGAAATAAATTAACTCTTATTAAATAAATTATTCCTATTTAAAGCTAAAATAAACCCTAATATAGCTATAATTATAATTATATTGTAGCTATTTTAGGATTAATATTTATTTTACAGGCACATTTGTATTTATTTTAACCAGGTACAATAGCTATTAAATAGTTAAGAACTATTTAATAGCTACCTAGTTAAAATAATTACAAAATTACCTGTAAAATAAATCCTAACCTAAGTTACAATTAAACCTAACACTACACTATCAATAAATAAATTAAATAAACTACCTACAATTATCTACAATTAAACCTAACACTACACTATCAATAAATTAATTAAATAAAATACCTACAAATAACTACAATTAAATAAACTAACTAAAGTACAAAAAATAAAAAAGAACTAAGTCACAAAAAATAAAAAAATATTTACAAACATTAGAAAAATATTACAACAATTTTAAACTAATTACACCTACTCTAAGCCCCCTAATAAAATAACAAAGACCCCCAAAATAAAGAAATGCCCTACCCTATTCTAAATTTAAAAAGTTCAAAGCTCTTTTACCTTACCAGCCCTGAACAGGGCCCTTTGCGGGGCATGCCCCAAAGAATTCAGCTCTTTTGCCTGTAAAAAAAACACATACAATACCCCCCCCCAACATTACAACCCACCACCCACATACCCCTAATCTAACTCAAACCCCCCTTAAATAAACCTAACACTAAGCCCCTGAAGATCTTCCTACCTTATCTTCACCATGCCAGGTTCACCGATCCGTCCTCGGAAGTCTTGATCCAAGCCTCGGAAGTGTTGATCCAAGCCCAAGGGGGGGGCTGAAGAGTGACGTCCATCCTCGGGCTGAAGTCTGGATCCAAGCGGCGGCTGAAGAAATCCATCATCGGGCTGAAGTCTGGATCCAAGCGGCGGCTGAAGAAGTCCATCATCGGGATGAAGTCTTCTATGAAGCAGCATCTTCAATCTTCTTTCTTCCGGAGCCATCATCTTCCAGCCGACGCGGAGCCATCCTTCTTCACTGATGGACTAACGAGGAATGACGGTTCCTTTAAATGATGTCATCCAAGATGGCGTCCCTTGAATTCCGATTGACTGATAGGATTCTATCAGCCAATCGGAATTAAGGTAGGAAAATTCTGATTGGCTGATGGAATCAGCCAATCAGATTCAAGTTCAATCCGATTGGCTGTTCCGATCAGCCAATAGAATGCGAGCTCAATCTGATTGGCTGATTGGATCAGCCAATCGGATTGAACTTGAATCTGATTGGCTGATTCCATCAGCCAATCAGAATTTTCCTACCTTAATTCCGATTGGCTGATAGAATCCTATCAGCCAATCGGAATTCGAGGGACGCCATCTTGGATGACGTCCCTTAAAGGAACCTTCATTCGTCGTTAGTCCGTCGGTGAAGAAGGATGGCTCCGCGTCGGCTGGAAGATGATGGCTCCGGAAGAAAGAAGATTGAAGATGCTGCTTCATAGAAGACTTCATCCCGATGATGGACTTCTTCAGCCGCCGCTTGGATCCAGACTTCAGCCCGATGATGGATTTCTTCAGCCGCCGCTTGGATCCAGACTTCAGCCCGAGGATGGACGTCACTCTTCAGCCCCCAGCTTGGGCTTGGATCAAGACTTCGGACCCTCTTCTGGACCGATCGGTGAACCTGGCATGGTGAAGACAAGGTAGGGAGATCTTCAGGGGCTTAGTGTTAGGTTTATTTAAGGGGGGTTTGGGTTAGATTAGAGGTATGTGGGTGGTGGGTTGTAATGTTGGGGGGGGGTATTGTATGTGTTTTTTTTACAGGCAAAGGAGCTGAATTCTTTGGGGCATGCCCCGCAAAGGGCCCTTTTCAGGGCTGGTAAGGTAAAAGAGCTTTGAACTTTTTTAATTTAGAATAGGGTAGGGCATTTTTTTATTTTGGAGGTCTTTGTTATTTTATTAGGGGGCTTAGAGTAGGTGTAATTAGTTTAAAATTGTTGTAATATTTTTCTAATGTTGGTAAATATTTTTTTATTTTTTGTAACTTAGTTCTTTTTTATTTTTTGTACTTTAGTTAGTTTATTTCATTGTAGTTAATTGTAGGTAGTTTATTAAATTAATTTATTGATAGTGTAGTGTTAGGTTTAATTGTAGGTAATTGTAGGTATTTTATTTAATTAATTTATTGATAGTGTAGTGTTAGGTTTAATTGTAACTTAGGTTAGGATTTATTTTACAGGTAAATTTGTAATTATTTTAACTATTTTAGCTATTAAATAGTTATTAACTATTTAATAGCTATTGTACCTGGTTAAAATAATTACAAAGTTGCCTGTAAAAAAAATATTAATCCTAAAATAGCTACAATATAATTATAATTTATATTGTAGCTATATCAGCGTTTATTTTACAGGTAAGTATTTAGTTTTAAATAGGAATAATTTATTTAATAAGAGTTAATTTATTTCGTTAGAATAAAATTATATTTAACTTAGGGGGGTGTTACTGTTAGGGTTATATTTAGCTTTAGGGGTTAATCCATTTATTACAGTAGCGGCGAGATTAGGTCAGCAGATTAGGGGTTAATAATTGAAGTTAGGTGTCGGCTCTTTTAAGGGCTGGTAAAATAGCTGGTTACTTCATTCGTCGGGTAGTCGTCGTTGAAGATGGATATTCCGCGCCGGAGGTCTTGAAGATGGAGCCGCTCCTCGTCGGATGGATGAAGATAGAAGATGCCGCTTGGATGAAGATGTCTGCCGGTCCAGATGTCCTCTTCTGCCTGGATAGGATGAAGACTTCTGCCACTCCGGATGTCTTCTTTTGGTCCATTGGTGCCCGGCTGTGTGAACACGGCTCAAGGTAGGGAGATCTTCAGGGGGGTAGTGTTAGGTTTATTTAAGGGGGGTTTGGGTTAGAGTAGGGGTATGTGGGTGGTGGGTTGTAATGTTGGGGGTGGTATTGGTTTTTTTTTACAGGCAAAAGAGCTGTTTACTTTGGGGCATGCCCCGCAAAAAGCCCTTTTATGGGCTGGTAAAAGAGCTGGTTACTTTTTAATTTAGAATAGGGTAGGAACCTTTATTATTTTGGGGGGCTTTGTTATTTTATTAGGGGGCTTAGAGTAGGTGTAATTAGCTTAAAATTCTTGTAATCTTTTTTTATTTTTTGTAATTTAGTTTAGTTTATTTAATTGTAGGTAATTGTAGGTAATTGATTTAATTTATTTACTGATAGTGTAGTGTTAGGCATAATTGTAACTTAGGTTAGGATTTATTTTACAGGCAATTTTGCAATTATTTTAACTAGGTAGCTATTAAATAGTAAATAACTATTTAATAGCTAATGTACCTAGTTAAAATAAATACAAAGTTGCCTGTAAAATAAATATAAATCCTAAAATAGCTACAATATAATTATTCGTTATAATGTAGCTATATTAGGGTTTATTTTACAGGTAAGTATTTAGATTTAAATAGGAATACTTTAGTTAATAATATTTAATTTATTTTGTTAGATTAAAATTATATTTAATTTAGGGGGGGGGTGTTAGGGTTAGACTTAGCTTTAGGGGTTAATACATTTATTAGAGTGGTGGTGAGGTCCGGTCGGCAGATTTTGGGTTAATAAGTGTAGGTAAGGTAGCGGCGACATTGGGGGGGGCAGATTAGGGGTTAATAAATATAATATAGGGGTCGGCGATGTTAAAGGCAGCAGATTAGGGGTACATAGGGATAATGTAGG
The DNA here is from genome assembly GCF_027579735.1 of Bombina bombina. Taxonomy (NCBI): domain Eukaryota; kingdom Metazoa; phylum Chordata; class Amphibia; order Anura; family Bombinatoridae; genus Bombina; species Bombina bombina. The sequence continues at coordinate 283,219,023 of NC_069500.1, forward strand.
TGGCGGTGGTGTACGGAGCAGCAGATTAGGGGTTAATAATATAATGCAGGTGTCAGCAGTAGCGGGGGCGGCAGATTAGGGGTTAATAAGTATAAGGTTAGGGGTGTTTAGACTCGGGGGTTCATGTTAGGGTGTTAGGTGCAGACTTAGAGAGTGTTTCCCCATAGGAAACAATGGGGCTGTTAGGTTTTTTTTCAGCCCAAACTGCCTCATTGTTTCCTATGGGGGAATCGTGCACGAGCACGTTTTAGCTGCTTACTGCTACTGTAAGCAACGCTGGTATTGAGGCTTGAAGTGGCGGGACATTAAGCTCAACGCACCCTTTTTTGAGCCTAATGCAGCCCCTCAGACAACTCTCAATACCAAATACCAGCGTTGTCTTAAGGGTGCATTGGGAAAAAAAGCGGCATTAGCTACGCGGGTCTTTACCGACAAAACTCTAAATCTAGGCGTAAGTTTCCTTACCATACAAACTACAGTATCCAGCCAGTATCCCTGTCATAAAAACATATATTTTTCTTACCCTATAGACACTATGATATGTGGTAGATTATTCATATTTTTTCATGAGATGGCATAAAGCCACGCCCAAGCCACACCCCAAACCACAACCCAAACCCACCCACACCACTCCCATTTAAAAAGTGTCCAGGAATCGGCTGGACAAAAGGTGGCAACCCTAGTACCTACTGGGGCCTAAGGATCTTTATTAAAACTTGGAGGACACTTTTAGGAAGCCCATTTGACCCTGCAAACACAAGTGACATTGTTACAGGGGGCTTGGTGGTTCCTGGGCTCCATCTGCATCACAGTTTTGCTGTACTTAAAAATCTGACACTTTGGGGTAGATTTATCATAGTATGAGAGGACATGATACTATGTAGCGTATCATGTCTGCTGCACATTGATAAATGTCGACAGCATAAACTGTCAGCATTTATCATTGCACCAGCAGTTCTTGTGAATGCAATGCCGCCCCCTGCAGATTTTTCATGTCAATCAAACCAATCATATTCAATTGGGTTGATTCCTGTCCGCGGCCTCAGAGCAGGCGGACAAGTTATGGAGCAGCGGTCTTTAGACCGCTGCTTCCTAACTTCTGTTTTCGGCGAGCCTGAAGGCTTGCGCGGAAACAGGGGCATCAAGCTGCATACAGAGCTTGATAAATTGGCCCCTTTATATTTACTTCCTTTATTAAATTTAGCACTGTCTTTTTATATTCATACTTTCTGGGGAACAAGATGCTACTGAGCATTTGAACAAGCTCACAGTGTATACATATACTAGTCTGTGATTTGCTGATGTCTGTCACATGATACAGAGGGCCGGGAAATGGGAAAAAAAATCTACTGCTTATTTGAAATTCAGAGTAGGTTTTATCCCCTTGTCTTTTTAATACGCATTTGTTTATTTATGTAATTCTACTGCATTGAGTGGTCCTTTAAATAAGAGGGCTACTAAAGTGTATAACCTCTGGTACAGACTACCCAAGAGGGAAGGCTAATGCACAGTCACAGAAAAGCAGCTCATTTCTCCTATGTGGTTGCTGCCTCAGCTTTTGCTGACTGTATACAGCTTGAAAAGGCCCTGTTGAATGGCGGGGCACAGTGAGGTCTATAACAAAACAGCTACAAATACTCATGTTGCTCTTGCTTGTTTTAAATTCTTAGCATTAGGTTCTCATTTTATATCCGAGATTTTATGTATCTGGCACTTAATGCAACCATAGATGTTACCGCCCACTAACGATAGATTCAGAAAGATAAATGAAGTGAGGCTCAATACATGTGGAACATGATCTCGCTTTGACAAGGTCCCCTAAGCAATCTCATGAGCTTCTATTAATCTATTCCAATGTTGTCTACTTTCTCTTTTTTAGCAACAAGAGAATAACTAAGAATGCAGTCATAAAAAAGAAGCTAATAATAATAGGCTGTATTATTCATACTGTAATATAAAATATTGTTTGGCTCTATGTATTGATTGCAGCTGCTATTTTGTGTAAATGGGAAAGAGCACTGAGTCTCTTGTTATATTGAATTACAAACAAGAAATGTTATTTGTCGTCAAAGATTTACCCTAAAATACTAAAAATAAAAGCATTTGAATCGACCTTATTTAAATGTGCAAAAAAACAGATACAGACAGTTTGTCCTTTCAATGACATGTTTGATATTTGCCAGCTTTTCAGACTAAGCATGTGATAATAAGTCTAACACTGCTTTATTTGCAATAGAAAAAATGTCTCTCAGCTTTTTGTCTGAAATGTCACTTCATCTGGAAATATGATTTATTAAGAGTCCAAGTATTTTACATTACAATCTTTGTTGTGACTTATACTAATGCTATTTGTTCCAGTTTGCATACCAATATATCTACGTAGCTCTGTATTGATACATTGAAGGGGAATAATAAGCAGTTTGTATTTTCCTCGGAATCTGTATCAGAACAGCTTTTCTAAATTAAGAGGGACAAACGCCCTTCTCGCTCCATATATATCACATGGTGAGAATGCACTGCAATTTGCTACAGTCATATGAAATACACATGGCAGAATTCACAGTGTCCTAAAGTAAACTTGCCACAGTTCTGAGAATCAAAGTATTAGTTAGTGTATTAAAAGTATCAGCAAGTCTTAGATTAGTAAGAGAAATAAATGACTGTTTCACCATGTAAGAAAAACCTTTAATATGTGCTGATTAATGCAATGATAAGATAATTACATTTACTGTAAAAAGTAACACAACACCAGAGCAAGATAATTAGATGAGATATTTAAAGAAAATCTAAAATTACCCAGATAGCTAGACTTATTTAGTCACTCTGTATCATATTTACTTATGACATGTCTTGCTCTTCACTTATTAAAGGGGCACTCAAGTCAAAATAAACTTTTATGATTCAGAAAGAGCATGCAGTTTTAATACACTTTCCAATTAACTTCCAATATCAAATTTTGCACAGTATTTTTATATTCACACTTTTTTGGGAACAAGCTCCTACTGAGCATGTGCCCAAGCTCAAAGGGTATACGTATACTAGTCTGTGATTGGCTGATGTCTGTCACATGATACAGGGGACCGGAAAATGGGAGAAAAAAGTAATTTGTCAGAAAAAAATCTACTGTTTATTTGAAATTCAGAGTAGGTGTTAAATCATTGTTTTTTTATTATGCACTTGTTATTTATGCAATTCTACTGCATTGAGTGGTCCTTTAAGTTTATTGTTTAACACACATGTATATGGAGCTTTATAGTCATTAGAGTTAAAAGGCCACTAAAGTCAAAATTAAAGTTTCATGATTCAGATAAAGCACATAATTTAAAAAAAAACTGCAGTATACTACCATTATCAAATGTGCACAATTTTTTCATATGCACAATTTTTGAGGCTCCAGCTCATACTGAGCATATGCAAAAGTGCACAGTATATACGTATATGCATTTTGTGATTGGCTGATGGCTGTCACATGATACAAGGGGAGGGAAAAATAAATCAACTTTGAAATTTACCAGAAACTATTCTACTGCTCATTTCAAATTAAGTGCTATTGCATTGTCTTTGTATTGTATTTAGTAGTCCTTTAACATAGAAATATAGAACAAACAGGGGCAAAACTACAGGGGGTGCAGAGGTTGCAGGTGCGACTGGGCCCCTGACGGTGGGGGCCCAGCTTTAAAAAAAAAATAAAAATTTTTTTTTTTATAATTTTATTTTTTTAGAAAAAACGTTAACCTACCACTGCCTGCACTGATATCATGTGAGTGTGACATGACTACAGGAGTTAGTGTTTCTGTTTTACCCATTGGTGTTTATGTGTGTGTGTATGGTGTGTGTATGTATGTGACTGTGTGTGTATTTATGCATGTAAGGAGTTGGGGGACAGGCGATTGTAAACTAGTTTTTCAAGGAGTTTTGATGTTAGTGGAAGCAGTGATATGGGGCGATAGCTTTTAGGAGAATTAGGGTCAAGGGAGGGTTTTTTGAGTATGGGAGTGACTTTTGCGTGTTGGAGAGAAGATGGGAATGAGCCGGTAGAGAGAGATAGGTTGAAGATGTGGGTAAGAGCAGGAGTGAGGGTGGAAGACAGGGAGGGTATTAGATGGTAAGGGAAGGTGGTGAGGCGTGAGGAAGATAGTAAGGAATAAACTTCATTCTCAGTGGCTGGATGGAAGATGCAGAAGGTGGCAGAGGGAGCAATTGGGCCTGTTGATGGAATATTGCAGGTTGGTGTTGGGATGTTGCTTCAGATAGTATGTGTTTTGTTTAAAAAGTAGTCTGCCAGGTCTAGTAGTCTACTATCCTTCAGCTTGAGATCCTGACCTCTTGTTCTTGACTTTTTCTTTACATAAAAAATACTTGCAGCCTCAGCTTTAGTAAGCCCCTTAATATACTTAAAAGTTACAATCATATCACCTCTTTACCGTCTCTCCTCTAAGCTATACATATTTAGGTTATTGAACTTTTCCTGGTAAGTTTTATTTGTTTAGGCCATGTACCATTTTAGTAGCCCTCTTTTGATTTCAGGTTATTTATATCCTTGTTGAGATATGGGGCCGATTTAACAAGTTGTCAATCGGCCCCAATGCAGCTGTTCCATGCGAGCCTTCAGGCTCACCAGAAACAGCAGCAGTCTTAAGACTTGTACGCCTCCTCTGAGGCTGTGCACATCAATCCGCCCAATCGTATACTATCGGGTTGATTAACACCCACTGCTAGCGGCTGATTGGCCGCAAATCTGCAGAGGGTGGCATTGCACAAGCAGCTCACCAGAACTGCTTGTGCAATGTTAAATGCCGACAGCATATGCTGTCGGCATTCAGATGATATCTATCGGAGATGATCCGCTGAGCTATAATAAGTGTTGCTGTCCAATGTGTGAGATTAAGAGATTACCCAATCAAGGCCCCAACAGGGGAGCCCTCTCACTTTTCTAAATGGCTAATTAAAGGGAAATTAAACCCCATTTTTTCCTCCTGATTCAGATAGAGCATCCAATTCTACACAACTTTCCAATTTACTTCTATTATCAAATTCACTTATTTCTTTTGATATTTTTTGCTGAAAGAGCAGCAATGCACTACTGGGAGCTATCTGAACACATTAGGTGAGCCAATGACAAGAGGCATATTTATTTAGCCACCGATAAGCAGCTATTGCATTGCAGCTCCAGAGCCTATTTAGGTATCCTCTTCAAAAAAGGAGATGACAAAATTTAGATAATAGAAGTAGATTGGAAAGTTGTTTAAAATGTAATGCTTTATCAAAATCATAAAAGTTTATTTTTTACTTTATCAGTATTATGTAAGATATTTGATAGAGCTAAACATGAACGTTGCAGCGTTATGCTAGTTGACTAAGGTAAGCTTTCTGATTCTTATAAAGCATCTATAAAGACAGAAAGATTTAAAATCATACATTGAAAGACAAAAGGGGAAGAGGCGCCTTATGGTGCAGTATCTATGGAGCGATACAGTAGCGTGTGAATCAGCAACAGGGTACTCTCAAAGGGAGATGCACATCCAGTGCAATAACGCACAAGCCGAGGCTTCAGAGCCACTCGGCTGACTCAAACACTCCATTGAGACTGCAGGAACTCAAAGGGGCTCAACTCCAATGACGTCACAAATTTCAGTCTAAAGGAAGGGACGCTGCTGACAGACATGTAGCACCTACGATAGGTCTACACAATAATAGATCCCCAAAATTCTCCCAAATTACAGCAATGGGAGAGCAAGGTTCAATAAAATATTTATTAAAATGTTTGTTAAAACAAAATGTTGAACAGCAACGCGTTTCTTGACACAAGCTACCGTTTCATCAGGCTGTATATTCTTAAAAGATAGTTAAATCACAGAAAAAGTTTGATGCAATCTTTTTTTATTAATCCATAATAACAGCAATAATTATAATAAATATTTAGTAAGGATGGACGAATGTTTCGCAACATTCGAAAATTGAAACAAATTTAACACATTTGTTCGTTTGTTGTGTATTTCGAATGTTTTTCCAATGCTTTCTTTAAATGTAATATTCGATTTGAATTTTTCTAATAATTCGATTCGAATTATACAATATTCGAATTTGAAAAAGTATTTCTAATACTCTCTTTAAATTTAATATTCAAATCATGCAATATTCTCATTCAAAACATTTGAATTTATATATTTTTATCTATTATGTATCAATTTACTAAATTCCCTGCCACATGAACTATCAAACTTCTGAATAGTATTTTTTAGATCGAATAAAATAAAATAAAATAAAGGTTTTCATAAAAAAATATTATTTTTTTTACATACCCAATATAAGATTTCAGCAAGTCCAAAATATAAATCTATAATGTAAAGGCTTTAGAGCACTTACACATCCAGGGGTCGATCCGATAAAAATCGTCGCCCGCAAAAGTTGGCGACGCCAATATTTGCGCGGGTTTTTAGTATCCTATATACGGCGTAAGCTAGAAGTTACGCGCGTAGATTTCTGGCGTAGCCCGTAGTTTTTTGGCCCATAGACTGACATACAAAACACGCGCAATTTGCTATCCAATATACGGCGTAAGGACTTACGCGCGCAGATTTCAGAAAATCTACTCCATTCTCAGCTCGCCACAAATTGAAGGCGCAGGAACCCTTGCACTGACTTAGAAACCAACGTAACTCTCTGAAGGCCTAACAAATGCATGCTTAACAATATACATAGCAGCAGCTTGATCACAAATAGTTAATCTCTTAAAAGCATTTATTATTCCTGCCCCTGCAAGTGTGTCAAACCAATCACAAACAGCACAACCTCTCACCTGCAGCCTTAAAACACCTGCAAATGAACACCCTCATTAGCCACCATGTTTCCCTTGCAGTATATTACATTTAGAGTGAGACAGTGTCGTGGGGCACAAGGGGTGCTGGAACCCCTACAAGCCCCTGTTTTGGATGGTATCCCTGCTGCTGAGGTCCCTGGTCATGGTGCTGTAGCTGTCCCTGCTCCAGCTGCTGCCCTCCCTGCTCCTCCTGCTGTTGTCCCTGTTCCTGGTGCTCCCCATGCTGCTGTTGCTGCAGCTGGCCATAGGCCAGCAGGGCCTATAAGACGAAGGCATCAGCAGAGGGGAAGAGCACCAAGGGTACACAGGGTTGGGGTCAACCTGTTTGGGATGACAGAAGTGGAGGTCAGGGAAAAGTATCGCTTGACTTCTGCAAGCCTCATTAACCTATATGAGGTCTTGAAGGATGATATTGACCCTCAAGCATATAGGAACCAAGCTCTGACTGGTATGCAGAAGCTGTTGTGTGTTGTACACTTCCTGGCAACCGGCTCATACCAGTCAACAGAGGGGCTTGTGTCTGGCCTAGCGCAGTCTACCTTCTCCAGGATTCTAGGGGAGGCTTTGACTGCTCTAGATAACCAGACACAACGATACATTCATTTCCCCCGTACCCCCCAGGAATGGAACCATCTTAAACAAGGCTTCTATCGAGTGGGGGGTATTCCCAATGTCATGGGGGCAATTGATTGCACACATGTGCGTATTGTGGCCCCACATGAGGAGACAATCCTCTATATTAACAGGAAAGGGTTTCACTCATTGAATTGCCAGATGGTCTGCGATACCAATCTGAAATTCTTACATGTGTATGCAGGCTTCCCGGGGAGTGCACATGATTCCTACATCCTGCGCCAGACCTCCTTATTCAATATGTTTGAAAATGGAACACTCTCTGGAGGATGGCTGTTTGGTGAGTACCTTAATTCTGTCTGTATATTTCTACTAAAGGGACACTAAACACAAAATATAATCTCATGTTTCAGATAGAGAATACAATGTTAAACAGCATTACAATTCACTTCTATTATCTCATTTTATTTATTCTTTAGATATCTTTTTTGGAAAAAATAGCAATGCACATAGATGAGCCAATCATATGAGGCTTCTATGTGCAGCCACCAATCAGCAGCTAATGAGCATATCTAATATGCTTATCAGCAAAAGTTATCTATAGAATGGAGAGAATGATCTAATAGAAGTAAATTATAAAGCTGATAAAAATTGCAGGTTCTTATTAAAGGGACAGTCTAGTATAAATTGCACTTTCATTATTCAGATAGGACTTTTAATTTTAATCAACTCTCCAAATTACTTCCATTAACAAAATGTGCACAGTATTTGTATCTTTTATATTTTTGAGTCACCAGCTCCTACTGAGCATGTGCAAGAATAAGTGTGTATGCATTTGTGAATGGCTGATGGATGTCACATGGTACAGGGGAGTTTCAAAATACATAACTTTTTAAATTGTCATAAAAAATAACTTTGATTTTAGACTAAGTGCTATTGCATTGTCTTGTTATCTTGCATTTTTTGATAATGAAAATCTACTGTGTTGACTGGTCCTTTAAAATAGATTTTTGGTCTAGACTAATACTGGCATAAAATTAGATTGCTTATAATGCACAAATCTAATGTTTTTATTAAATCTATCTTTTATATGAAATTCATGTTATGTCCCTTTAAAGCACATGATGTACCTGTAGTAATCCAAATACATATGTTACATGACAGGTGACGCAGGGTACGGCTGCAGACCATGGTTATTAACCCCCTTGGTGCACCCCATTACAGAGCCACAACTCAGGTACCAGGAGGCACACATAGGAACAAGGAATGTCATTGAAAGGAGCTTTGGCCTATTAAAAACCAGGTTCAGGTGTCTGGATGTTACAGGCGGAGCACTACAGTATAAACGTGGACACACGTTTGTTGGGGGACATTGACCCAGAGCAGCAGCAGCAGCTGGTTCCTGTACCTGAGGATGTGGACAGGGGGACACTGAGGGGGAATGAAGTGAGGGATTATGTCATCCGGGAATTCTTCACCTGTAAGTTACTTATTCATAAGTACAGTAAACCGTAACATTCACATGTATCATGATGTTTGACAGTACCTCACCAACCATTGCATGTGTATATATCATGTCTTGCAGAATGACACACTTCGGATTTCCACTGCATGTAAGTGAAACTACTACATCCCAACCCCCTTCCCTTAAAGGGACACTATACCCAAACATTTTCTTTCATGATTAAGGATAGAGAATATAATTTTAAAAAACCTTCCAATTTACTTCTATTACCTATTTTGATTTATTCTTTAGATATACTTTAATGAAGACATAGCAATGCACACAGTGAACCAATCACAGGAGGCATCTATATCCAGCTACTAATCAGCAGCTACCAAGCATATCTAGATATGCTTTTCAGCAAAGAATATCAATAGAATGAAGCAAAATAAATAATAGAAGAAAATTAGAAAGTTGTTTATAATTGTCTGTTCTTTACAAATCATGAAAGAAAACATTTTGCTTTCATGTCCCTTTAACAACCCTAATTACTGTATATTTCTCATTTGTTTCATTCATGTTTAGTTCACTATGATTTATTGACTATCATTAAGAATGAGGATAATGGATATTTATACCTTATGTTCACACCTTCTGTAAATACATTATTAGTTATATATACCCACGTGTCAATTTATATTGGATGTGAGAAACCTTGATTTACATCTTAGAAGTGAATATTACTATATGTACCGTTCATACCCAACTATGTGATGTGGTTTATCGAACAGGAATATGTCAGAAACATGATAATAATACCTTTTTGGCCCATTTCAACACAGGTATTATTATATGTTTTAACAATATTACTGTACTAAAACACACCTCACATGGATGTGGATGACAATTATATGGTAAATAACAGAGGACAATATTTAGGATGAAATATAACAAGATTTATTTTCTTTTAGGCCTCTTAGATGAGGGGGCTGAGGGGCCTGGAGTGGGTCTCCTGCCTCTCCTGGGTTGTGTGGATCCAGTAGGAGTGCTGGTCACAGATGAGATGCTTGAGGCGATGTCCTGCTGGTGGGTGAAATGCTCCACCAACACACCCAACAGTTGGTTCTGTTCCCTCCATCTGTTGTCACTCTGGATTTGCATGTCAGAAATGACTCTCAGCATTTGCAATTGGTTTTGTACCATAGCAGTTACAGATGCTGCCATGTCCCTTTGCAGCTCAATGGAACGCTGTTGTAATCTCTGTTGGCTCCTATAGAACCTGCGTTGGTCCCTCTGCATTCTCTCGCAGGTTGACGTGAGACTCTCGCAGGTCAATGTTTGCCTCCTCTGTAGGGAAATGTATTCTTCTCCCATGGCGGAAGTCAGTGGATCCCCGGGGGCGCGATCCGATAAACGGCGTAGTTTGCAGCGCAAGCAAGGGAACCCGCGTTGCCCGCAGTTTCAGCTCGCAACTCTAGCTATCCAATATTCAGCGCCGTCAGATGCTAATCTGGCGTAAGTAGGAAAAACCGGCGAGCAGGCAAAATGTGCGCAAATACACATTTTAGTCGTCGCAAGTACTTGCGCCAGTATTTTGTTCACGTAAACTCTCAATAAAGTGTAGTTTTATGCAAATTAGCCTACGACTCATAAAAAATAACGCCAGTTCTAAGAGATGCGCCACGTAATGACGAGATTCAAAATTCATACTTAAACCCCTGCGCAGCCGCCATTTTCTTTAGTGTGTTTGGTCGGTTCTTAGAGCTACAGCACACTACAGTGAGTAGGAGAAAGTCGTTAGAGTAGAGAGAGAGGCGCATTGCATAATATTTAGTTAGGTCGGATTTGGTGGATTTGCTAAGCTTGTACATTTACTGTCACTTTTTTACATATTGCACACATTTTGCATACAGGGAGTGCAGAATTATTAGGCAAATGAGTATTTTGACCACATCATCCTCTTTATGCATGTTGTCTTACTCCAAGCTGTATAGGCTCGAAAGCCTACTACCAATTAAGCATATTAGGTGATGTGCATCTCTGTAATGAGAAGGGGTGTGGTCTAATGACATCAACACCCTATATCAGGTGTGCATAATTATTAGGCAACTTCCTTTCCTTTGGCAAAATGGGTCAAAAGAAGGACTTGACAGGCTCAGAAAAGTCAAAAATAGTGAGATATCTTGCAGAGGGATGCAGCACTCTTAAAATTGCAAAGCTTCTGAAGCGTGATCATCGAACAATCAAGCGTTTCATTCAAAATAGTCAACAGGGTCGCAAGAAGCGTGTGGAAAAACCAAGGCGCAAAATAACTGCCCATGAACTGAGAAAAGTCAAGCGTGCAGCTGCCAAGATACCACTTGCCACCAGTTTGGCCATATTTCAGAGCTGCAACATCACTGGATTGCCCAAAAGCACAAGGTGTGCAATACTCAGAGACATGGCCAAGGTAAGAAAGGCTGAAAGACGACCACCACTGAACAAGACACACAAGATGAAACATCAAGACTGGGCCAAGAAATATCTCAAGACTGATTTTTCTAAGGTTTTATGGACTGATGAAATGAGAGTGAGTCTTGAAGGGCCAGATGGATGGGCCCGTGGCTGGATTGGTAAAGGGCAGAGAGCTCCAGTCCGACTCAGACGCCAGCAAGGTGGAGGTGGAGTACTGGTTTGGGCTGGTATCATCAAAGATGAGCTTGTGGGGCCTTTTCGGGTTGAGGATGGAGTCAAGCTCAACTTCCAGTCCTACTGCCAGTTTCTGGAAGACACCTTCTTCAAGCAGTGGTACTGGAAGAAGTCTGCATCCTTCAAGAAAAACATGATTTTCATGCAGGACAATGCTCCATCACACGCGTCCAAGTACTCCACAGCATGGCTGGCAAGAAAGGGTATAAAAGAAGAAAATCTAATGACATGGCCTCCTTGTTCACCTGATCTGAACCCCATTGAGAACCTGTGGTCCTTCATCAATTGTGACTGGACAGTGATGACTGGACAGTGTCTGGGTGGCTGTGGTTGCTGCTGCACGCAATGTTGATGGTGAACAGATCAAAACACTGACAGAATCCATGGATGGCAGGCTTTTGAGTGTCCTTGCAAAGAAAGGTGGCTATATTGGTCACTGATTTGTTTTTGTTTTGTTTTTGAATGTCAGAAATGTATATTTATGAATGTTGAGATGTTATATTGGTTTCACTGGTAAAAATAAATAATTGAAATGGGTATATATTTGTTTTTTGTTAAGTTGTCTAATAATTATGCACAGTAATAGTCACCTGCACACACAGATATCCCCCTAAAATAGCTAAAACTAAAAACAAACTAAAAACTACTTCCAAAAATATTCAGCTTTGATATTAATGAGTTTTTTGGGTTCATTGAGAACATGGTTGTTGTTCAATAATAAAATTAATCCTCAAAAATACAACTTGCCTAATAATTCTGCACTCCCTGTACACACATATACAAAATACACAACACTTTTTTTTTCTAACACCTTACACATTTTATTTATCTTTTACAGTTTGAAAGGCTGAGTGTTTGGTTGTGATTGTGTGTGATTGAAGTGGGAGTGAGTGTGAGTGTGTGAGTGTGTGTAGTGTGAGGATGTCAGGGAGAGCTAGGGCTGGGGGGAGGAGGGAAGGGGAGTTGCAGGGAGAGGATTATGGACATGAGGAGCAGCAGGGTCCCCGTCAGGGAGTGAGCAGAGTTGGGAGAGGGAGAGCCAGAAGGGAGAATGGGAGTGTGGTTGCCCCAAGGCCAGGCACACTCAGAAGAGGGATAGAGGGTGCACATGGGGATAGAAGGGGGTAGGAGGGAGAGGATAGGGAGTAACCCACACCAGGGACATCCCAGGGAGGGAGCCAGGCGGCCCAGGACGAGCAGCGTATGAGGTGTCCTAACTTCACTTTTGCAGAAAACCTCACTCTAGTCCAGGCTGTCCTGGAGAACTATACTGCCATCTTTGGACAAGAGAAGGGCAAAGGAGTTGCCCGTAGGCATAAAGATGCCTGGCAGAAGGTGGTGGAGGCCGTTAATGGTGTGTCCCAGCAGAGGAGGAATGTGGATGGCCTAAAGAAGAGGTGGAATGATTGTAAGAGGAGAGTTAAGGAGAAGATGGGTCAGGAAGCAATGTCCCAGAGGGCAACAGGAGGTGGGCCTCACTATGAGGCGGAATACAACGAGTGGCAGGAGCTGATTCGTAGGTCCCTGAGCGTCACAGCAGTCCATGGACTTCCAGAAGCTCGTGACTCAGGGATTGCAACATCAGCGCAGCATGCTGGTGAGTAACATCCCACACACCAGTATTATATGTATTTGAGTTAAAACATCCTATATTGTCACACATTCATGTACACAATGAGGAGCATGGTATTTTGCCTACTAACAACAAAATCTACAATGAGATTTAACATTAAAGGGACACGAAACCAAAAAATTTTAGTTCATTATTCAGATAGAGAATACAGTTTTCAAAAACATCCCAATTTACTTCTATTATCTATTTTTCATCATTAGTTTCATAATCTTAGTTTATTAAATATCAATGCACATGGGTGAGGCAATCACACGAGGCATTGATGTGCAGCCACCAATCATCAGCTTATGAGCCTATCTAGAAATGCTTTTAAGCTAAGAATATCAAGAGAATGAAGCAAATTAGGTAATGGAAGTAAATTACAAAGTTGTTTAAAATTGCATGCTCGTCTAGCTGAATCATGAAAGAATAAAAATGGGTTGCATGTCCATTTAATGCTACTTAACACATTGAAATTCATGATATGAGGTGGAATAGTGAAATACTAGCATGTCTCAGAGTAACACAGGCCACAAGCCACATGTAGAGTTTTCAGTAAATGGACACTATAGTCATCACAACCATAGTGTCACTTAAAGAACACATTTGCGCCATCACTGACATGTACACAGAACTATTGTATGAAGCACATACATGTATACTTTGCATATTAAAAACCATCATATCACAAATCTCAATGTGCACATGCATGTTATAGAGTTTGACATGAGAATGTGGATAGGCCCTAGCATGTACATTGTATGCCCACATGGATATATATCTGACTGTACTAATCCCTCTCATCATTTGACTCCTCCACAGAACCTCCAGTCACCAGGGTGCCAACGCCCATGCATCCCCCTCCAACACCGGAACAAAGTATTTCTCCACCTCGACCACCGGTCCGGAGAGTCCAGCAGGAGTATGCCAGGCATGACCTGGGTTGGACTGCCTCAATTGAGAATCCCAATGTTATGCTGCCATCATTACAGGAGGATACCTGGCAGGAGCACTGGCCGGAGGACTATTCCTTTGGCTTGGAGGGGGAGCCAAGCCAGCCCCGAAGGGTAGATGTCTTTACCCCCCCCCAAGAATATCATGCCACTCAGGGATTCTACCAGCAGGATGAGTGGATGCACACCAGCAGGCAATGGGACAATCAGTCCATCCGGACATCTGCACCATCGGCAGCAGTTGGAAGAGCTCCACCAGCTGAAATTCCGGGGCCTGCACCCCCAGCTGAGATTCCTCGCCCTGCACCTCCAGCTGAGATTCCTCGCCCTGCACCCCCAGCTGAAATTCCGAGGCCTGCACCCCCAGCTGAAATTCCGGGGCCTGCACCCCCAGCTGAAATTCCTCGCCCTGCACCCCCAGCTGAGATTCCGGGGCCTGCACCCCCAGCTGAGATTCCGGGGCCTGCACCCCCAGCTGAGATTCCGGGGCCTGCACCCCCAGCTGAGATTCCAGGGCCTGCGTCACCAGCTGAGGATCGAGAAATGGAACCGGTGCCTATAGTCCCTGCTGGGGAAGAGCCCATGGATCCACTGACTTCCGCCATGGGCGAAGAATACATTTCCCTACAGAGGAGGCAAACATTGACCTGCGAGAGTCTCACGTCAACCTGCGAGAGAATGCAGAGGGACCAACGCAGGTTCTATAGGAGCCAAAAGAGATTACAACAGCGTTCCATTGAGCTGCAAAGGGACATGGCAGCATCTGTAACTGCTATGGTACAAAACCAATCGCAAATGCTGAGAGTCATTTCTGACATGCAAATCCAGAGTGACAACAGATGGAGGGAACAGAACCAACTGTTGGGTGTGTTGGTGGAGCATTTCACCCACCAGCAGGACATCGCCTCAAGCATCTCATCTGTGACTAGCACTCCTACTGGATCCACACAACCCAGGAGAGGCAGGAGACCCACTCCAGGCCCCTCAGCCCCCTCATCTAAGAGGCCTAAAAGAAAATAAATCTTGTTATATTTCATCCTAAATATTGTCCTCTGTTATTTACCATATAATTGTCATCCACATCCATGTGAGGTGTGTTTTAGTACAGTAATATTGTTAAAACATATAATAATACCTGTGTTGAAATGGGCCATTAAGGTATTATTATCATGTTTCTGACATATTCCTGTTCGATAAACCACATCACATAGTTGTGTATGAACGGTACATATAGTAATATTCACTTCTAAGATGTAAATCAAGGTTTCTCACATCCAATATAAATTGACACGTGGGTATATATAACTAATAATGTATTTACAGAAGGTGTGAACATAAGGTATAAATATCCAGTATCCTCATTCTTAATGATAGTCAATAAACCATAGTGAACTAAACATGAATGAAACAAATGAGAAATATACAGTAATTAGGGTTGTTAAAGGCACATGAAAGCAAAATGTTTTCTTTCATGATTTGTAAAGAGCAGACAATTATAAACAACTTTCTAATTTTCTTCTATTATTTATTTTGCTTCATTCTATTGATATTCTTTGCTGAAAAGCATATCTAGATATGCTTGGTAGCTGCTGATTAGTAGCTGGATATAGATGCCTCCTGTGATTGGTTCACTGTGTGCATTGCTATGTCTTCATTAAAGTATATCTAAAGAATAAATCAAAATAGGTAATAGAAGTAAATTGGAAGGTTTTTTAAAATTATATTCTCTATCCTTAATCATGAAAGAAAATGTTTGGGTATAGTGTCCCTTTAAGGGAAGGGGGTTGGGATGTAGTAGTTTCACTTACATGCAGTGGAAATCCGAAGTGTGTCATTCTGCAAGACATGATATATATACACATGCAATGGTTGGTGAGGTACTGTCAAACATCATGATACATGTGAATGTTACGGTTTACTGTACTTATGAATAAGTAACTTACAGGTGAAGAATTCCCGGATGACATAATCCCTCACTTCATTCCCCCTCAGTGTCCCCCTGTCCACATCCTCAGGTACAGGAACCAGCTGCTGCTGCTGCTCTGGGTCAATGTCCCCCAACAAACGTGTGTCCACAGCAATGTTGTGTAGAATACAGCAAGCATTGACAATGGAACACACTTTGTTGGGGTTATACTGTAGTGCTCCGCCTGTAACATCCAGACACCTGAACCTGGTTTTTAATAGGCCAAAGCTTCTTTCAATGACATTCCTTGTTCTTATGTGTGCCCCCTGGTACCTGAGTTGTGGCTCTGTAATGAGGTGCACCAAGGGGGTTAATAGCCATGGTCTGCAGCTGTACCCTGCGTCACCTGTCATGTAACATATGTATTTGGATTACTACAGGTACATCATGTGCTTTAAAGGGACATAACATGAATTTCGTATAAAAGATAGATTTAATAAAAACATTAGATTTGTGCATTATAAGCAATCTAATTTTATGCCAGTATTAGTCTAGACCAAAAATCTATTTTAAAGGACCAGTCAACACAGTAGATTTTCATTATCAAAAAATGCAAGATAACAAGACAATGCAATAGCACTTAGTCTAAAATCAAAGTTATTTTTATGACAATTTAAAAAGTTATGTATTTTGAAACTCCCCCTGTACCATGTGACATCCATCAGCCATTCACAAATGCATACACACTTATTCTTGCACATGCTCAGTAGGAGCTGGTGACTCAAAAATATAAAAGATACAAATACTGTGCACATTTTGTTAATTGAAGTAATTTGGAGAGTTGATTAAAATTAAAAGTCCTATCTGAATAATGAAAGTGCAATTTATACTAGACTGTCCCTTTAATAAGAACCTGCAATTTTTATCAGCTTTATAATTTACTTCTATTAGATCATTTTCTCCATTCTATAGATAACTTTTGCTGACAAGCATATTAGATATGCTCATTAGCTGCTGATTGGTGGCTGCACATAGAAGCCTCATATGATTGGCTCATCTATGTGCATTGCTATTTTTTCCAAAAAAGATATCCAAAGAATAAATAAAATGAAATAATAGAAGTGAATTGTAATGCTGTTTAACATTTTATTCTCTATCTGAAACATGAGATTATAATTTGTGTTTAGTGTCCCTTTAGTAGAAATATACAGACAGAATTAAGGTACTCACCAAGCAGCCATCCTCCAGAGAGTGTTCCATTTTCAAACATATTGAATAAGGAGGTCTGGCGCAGGATGTAGGAATCATGTGCACTCCCCGGGAAGCCTGCATACACATGTAAGAATTTCAGATTGGTATCGCAGACCATCTGGCAATTCAATGAGTGAAACCCTTTCCTGTTAATATAGAGGATTGTCTCCTCATGTGGGGCCACAATACGCACATGTGTGCAATCAATTGCCCCCATGACATTGGGAATACCCCCCAGTCGATAGAAGCCTTGTTTAAGACGGTTCCATTCCTGGGGGCTACGGGTGAAATGAATGTATCGTTGTGTCTGGTTATCTAGAGCAGTCAAAACCTCCCCTAGAATCCTGGAGAAGGTAGACTGCGCTAGGCCAGACACAAGCCCCTCTGTTGACTGGTATGAGCCGGTTGCTAGGAAGTGTACAACACACAACAGCTTCTGCATACCAGTCAGAGCTTGGTTCCTATACGCTTGAGGGTCAATATCATCCTTCAAGACCTCATATAGGTTAATGAGGCTTGCAGAAGTCAAGTGATACTTTTCCCTGAACTCCACTTCTGTCATCCCAAACAGGGTGACCCTAACCCTGTGTACCCTTGGTGCTCTTCCCCTCTGCTGATGCCTTCGTCTTATAGGCCCTGCTGGCCTATGGCCAGCTGCAGCAACAGCAGCATGGGGAGCACCAGGAACAGTGACAACAGCAGGAGGAGCAGGGAGGGCAGCAGCAGCAGCTGGAGCAGGGACAACTACAGCACCATGACCAAGGACCTCAGCAGCAGGGATACCATCCAAAACAGGGGCTTGTAGGGGTTCCAGCACCCCTTGTGCCCCACGACACTGTCTCACTCTAAATGCAATATACTGCAAGGGAAACATGGTGGCTAATGAGGGTGTGCATTTGCAGGTGTTTTAAGGCTGCAGGTGAGAGGTTGTGCTGTTTGTGATTGGTTTGAAGCAAAAAAACTGAGAATTTGCATACCTAATTTGCATATCTTACCCACAATTCTCTTGTGCATTGGAAACATTGCATATTAAGAATTTCTGGGAGCAAGCGGGGATACTTGCTTAGATGTACTAATTTCCTATGCAAATATTTACATTGATTTAATTTTAAGACATGGAGGATTTTAATTTCAGTTTTTTATCTCCCCCCCCATAATTTTAATGAATTTTGGTTTAACCATGAAAATAGCTTTTCCAATGCAGCAATCAGAAATCTATCTCCTACTGATGAGTTCTAAAAAGAACGAAACAGGCTTGTATAGTGAGTGATTTCTGGTTTGCTGTCATATTCCTGTTTAAAAGGATTGCTGTGTTAAAACAGTATTTTGAAGCAAAAAAACGGAGAATTTGCATATCTTACCCACAATTCTCTTGTGCATTGGAAACATTGCATATTAAGAATTTCTGGGAGCAAGCGGGGATACTTGCTTAGATGTACTATTTTCCTATGCAAATATTTACATTGATTTAATTTTGAGACATGGAGGATTTTAATTTCAGTTTTTTATCTCCCCCCCCATAATTTTAATGAATTTTGGTATATATATATATATATACACATGATTATATATAGTTATAGCTATATACAGGTATATAGGAATATCTTTTTATAAATACTTAGAACATTTTCTGATGTGTGCAGAACAATGGAATGTTCAATATTTACAGTAAATACACAGTAGTATAACACTTTTTTAAAAAATGATTATTGCATAAATGTATTTTTACATATTTTCATCTGCAACCCAAATTCTGAAAAAGTTGGGACAGTATGGAAAATGGTAAAACAAAGTGTCATTTAAAAATTCAATCCACCCTGTACTATATTGAAAACACATTATTAACACATTATATGATGTTTTACTTTGTGAAATTAATGTATTTTTGAAAATATACACTCATATAAAATCTGATAACTGTAACAAATTCCAAAAAGTTGGGACAGGGGTTATTTAGGACTAATAGCGATGTGACAAGTTGAAATAAGAAGGTGATGTGAAACAGGTGAGGCAATCGTGTAATTATAGTAAATAAGGAGCCTCCAAAAAAGGCCTAGTCCTTCAAGACAAGGATGGTTGAGGTTCGCTAATCTGCCAACAGATGCGTCAAACAATAATTCAACACTTTGAGAACAACATTCCCCAAAGATAAATCGGTAGGATTTGGGGCATTTCACCTTCTACAGTGCACAATATAATTAAAAGATTCAGGGAATCTAATCAAAACTTGATGCGTAAAGGATGAGGCTGAAAACCACTTAGGACTGCACGTGATCGACAATCCCTCATATGTCACTGTCTCAAAAACCGTTATGAGTCTGTAATGGATATCCTGACATGGTCTCGGGAATAATTTGGTAAACCTTTGTCAGTCAACACCATTTGCTGCTGCATCCACAGATGCAAGTTAAGGCTATACTATGCAAAGCAGAAGCCATGCATCAACATTGTCCAGAAACGCTGCCGACTTCTCTGGGATCGGTCTCATCTGAGATGGACAGTAACACAGTGGAATCATGTTTTGTAGTCCGACGAGTCAAAATTTCAAATAGTTTTTGGAAAAAACAGTCGTCATGTTCTCTGGGCCAAAGAGGAAAAGTAACATCCAAGCTATTATCAGCGTCAGGTCCAAAAGCCAGAATCTGTCATAGTATCAGGGTGTGTTAATGTCCATGGCATGGGTAACTTGCACATCTGTGAGGGCACCATTAATGCAGAAACATATGTATACATTTTGGAGCAAAATATGCTGCCATCCACACTGTCAGTATATAGCCGGTTTATAATACAATTTATTTAATAATTATTCTTTAAAATAACCTCCAATTAAAATGCATATACGAAACAATTAAAATCAATATTTATTCCTAAATTCTTTACGATAAGTTAAAGTTATAAACACATTGAATTATATTTATAGAAACCAGATTGTGAATCAAATGATAAACGCTTATGCTGTTATAATATTCTATACAAAGATCATAAAAATATACCTTTACAATTTACCTTATTCACAATAATTGCATTAAAATACCACAATAAAATATTAGAATCTTCTGTTATCAACCAATAATTCTAGTTCAGTGCCCAATATGGATTACCAACTTACTATGCTTAATTAATAACTACCAGGCATTTAATCACAATAACCAGTTTATGTACAGTTCTGAAAGAGTTCACTATAATAACTGACTTATAATTCTGGAGTGTAAAACCCTGTCTAGCAAATAAATTATTTAGCAATAATGACTAGTTAAACTACACAGGACTATGAACATAAAATTGTGATTAAATGCCTGGTAGTTATTAATTAAGCATAGTAAGTTGGTGGGCCAACTCAGTATGCAAGTACGTCAATTATGTACACTATTTACTAATATGAGCCAAGCTTTTACGGCTCAGCACCCAAATAATCTTTTTTAGGGGTACAGCCAGTGGCCAGCAGTGGGCCACAGGCACAGTAATCAATATTGCAGTATTACCTGAAATAGAGGGGAGAGATATCCCAAATAAAATGATAAATGTCAATAATGGTACTAATTATGTTCTCTCCCTACAGACCGGAAACTGACGATTTAGCTGTGATGACAAGCAACCTCAGCCGGGAAGCTCTAACAAATCTCTACCTTTGCAGTATTCTCTTCACCTTATTTCCACAGATGCAGTGCACAGGAACCCTGTCAGCCCTATTACAGAGGGATGGACTGGTAAGAATGAAGTTTCTTCTACATCAGGTAACATGGCGGTTTCAGGTAACTCGTGGTGAAGCCCACAGATGTGTAATCATGCCAATTTTATGCGTGAAATGGTAGAAACTGCAGGGAGATATTATGTATTAGCGGAGCTCCAGGATTCAGTCTCCAACCCTATCATGGGATTAATTGATACTGGATCTCAGGCAACTATTTTATCCCACAGGTACTACACACAGCTAAATAAGCTGACACCCAACCAGCCTAAGCTAAAAGAATTTGATGGTTCACTAATTGGTGTTGGGGGTGACTCTCTCAAAGTCTACAGTACTGCATGGTTAAAATTGAAACTGGGGAACAGGGTAATAAGACACCCTGTCATTATAGTGGATCTGCAGTGCCAACTGATCATTTAATTATTGGTAATGATCTCCTGAAGCGATTAAGCACCATAATTGATTGCATAAATAATGTAATTTGGTCACAAGTAAAAAGGCCTATTAATTATGAGCAGTCCGGTATATCTCACACCCGACATAACTGTCACGTGGTGGAAGAGAAGCCAGATTCTGTGGAGATTCATTTCAGGAATGACTCTATACCTGAAATCACTATCCTACAAATAGATGATCAGCCTCCTTTAAGTGGCTCTGATGGTAATATTTTTAAAATTTTGCCTGGAAGGGTAGCAAATATATCCTTAGATGGCTATGTATTAACCATATCTCTCTTCACAAGGGGGATCATAAAATCCCTAAAGGGGGAGGCCACACTCAATACCTCGCAGGAATTGAGAAAGTTAAAGATGGTCTATGTATCCATATGCAAGTGCATGACCTTGGTAAAACCAAATATGCCAAATTGAGCTTAAAACAGGAAGCTAGCTATATAAGCAAAGGCTTATTAGCGCAGATCGCTGAACCTAAAGTGATTAAATACCTTTCTCCCCAAGACCACTGTGTCCATGGCCTGGATGACAGGTCTGAAAGCTATAATGTCACAGCTAAATGTTTATTATCTATCTCTATAGATAATAAATCAGCAAAGCACCTGTTTTTAGTTTTAAATACTCCCCATAATCAAATATACATTGGCAATGATCTCTTACATATATATGCCATACAAATAGATTTAATTAACCTTTGCCTCTGGAGCAGGTTAAAGTGGGACCCTGAAGTATTTCAGGATGAAAATACAGCCCTAAAATCAAATTGAAAAAAGGAAAATACAATGTGTTTCTCTTGCTCCTTAAGTAAAACACATTGCAGAGTAGAGTAGAGATAAAAAATTCAAAACTTTTATTCAGAGTATTCCTTAAAACAGAGAAGTGTTCCTCTAGAGTTAAAATAGCGGTATAGAAAAAGTTTGACCGGTTTTGGTCATAGCGACCGTAGTCATAAACCTAAAAACAGACTGCCATTCTAGGGCTTTTAATGAGACTGTAATTCTCCTATTGGACAATCCAGTCACTCCCACAACTTAACTCTTTGTTAACTTTTAGTAATACAAGACACAGTATGCTATATAATGTTAGTCTTAAGATGGAAAAAGAACATGAAATAGTGTAGAAACTTATACACAACTTAACATGCATAATGTAAATGGTATAGTACTCAATTATACATAAATCAAAAATAAACAAAGTGTATATATACATAAGTATTTATATTGAAATGTTATGAAAAGTAGAAAATGAGGCCATAAAAATTAATTAATTAATTGATGCTACAGCGGAACCAGCAAATAGTTACTAATACCTAGATAGCCCTTCCAAAATAACCAATCACAAGATGTGATTGTATATTTCTCCAACGGAGTATAACTTTGAAGATGGAACATATTAGGGTAAAAATAACCTCAATATTATGACTAAATTATCAAAATTTAATATGTATCCTCATAAAGCTATCTTATATGGTATTTAAAAATTAGAAATAGGACTAAAAAACTATATTCCTCCAAATGCTCAAGATATGACTATCTTAGAGTAAAAAGGGGAACAAGTGATGTAGCATACTGCTTTTATTGCAGTTGATATATATGTAAAATCAATAACCACAACATTTATATTTATGGTACATATATATCACTTAAACCTTACAGCCATGCTACTCACAGTAGATATTTCTTTTCAGAATCGAATGTCAATATCTGAATGCAGTTAATGAATAGATAAAATTTATCTATCTATTCCAATAGTTGATAATATCAAATTCGGAGTTGAATCCCACAGGTAGCAGGCTACCCAATTTATGTATCCAGAAAATCTCTTGTCTATAGAGTATTTGAGGCTTATCACCTCCCCTTGGGGGTTTCTGGATCTGTTCGATAGCCTGCCACCTGAAGGATCCAACATCACCATTGTGCATCTCCAAAAAGTGTTTAGATAGTGCTGACACTGCCCTTTCACCACTGATGTGGGCCAGGTGTTCTTTGACTCTTGTGCCCACCTCCCTGGTCGTCCTTCCTACATACTGCCTTTTACAAGAAATGCACTCTATTAGGTAGACCACAAACTTACTCTTGCATTTAACACAGCCTCTTGTCTCAAATCTTTCCCCAGTAGTGGCTGAAACAAAAGTCTCATTAACATGAATGTGGTCACAGGATTTACAGGTACGTTTCCCGCACCTGTAAGTACCCTTAAAGTGCAACCAAGAATTTTCAGGCTTATTGGTCCTTAACATGCTTGGGGAAAGAATATTACCCAAGGTCATGTTTCTTTTGTAGATGAATTGACAACCTTCACTGATGAAGGGCCTCAACTGTCTATCTCCCCTAAGGATAGGAAGATTCTTACGAATTATATTTAAGACCTGATAGTACTGATTAGAATAGGCTGTTACGAACAGGGGCTTCTGTTTATTACCATGTTGGTTTCCTTTTTTGCCTTTTTTACTAGAAGTAAGTAGTTGACTTCTGTCCATGGTCTGTACTTCCCTGTAGGCCCTGTCCACAATTGGCCGGAGATAATCCCTAGCAAGCAGTCTGCGTCTCAGTTTTTCACTCTCTCTCCTGAAATCTCCGTCACGTGCGCAGTTGCGCTTCACCCGCAAAAACTGCCCTACACTATTTCATGTTCTTTTTCCATCTTAAGACTAACATCATATAGTATACTGTGTCTTGTATTACTAAAAGTTAACAAAGAGTTAAGTTGTGGGAGTGACTGGATTGTCCAATAGGAGAATTACAGTCTGATTAAAAGCCCTAGAATGGCAGTCTGTTTTTAGGTTTATGACTACGGTCGCTATGACCGAAAACGGTCAAACTTTTTCTATAGCGCTATTTTAACTCTAGAGGAACACTTCTCTGTTTTAAGGAATACTCTGAATAAAGTTTTGAATTTTTTATCTCTACTCTACTCTGCACTGTGTTTTACTTAAGGAGCAAGAAAAACACATTGTATTTTCCTTTTTTCGATTTCACTGTGGAGTACTGGGACTCCATTCAACACAATGTGTAAACAGCTACCTACTGGGAATTCACAGCTGCTATCCTGAGACCGGAGACTGGAGGGAGGAGCTTTCGGGTTGTGCAGTGTGAGTGATAGAGGCACAGAGACCGGACGCTGCTGGAGTTTGCTGCCATTACCGCTTGCTAGCAGGCGAAGAGGTAAAGAGGAAAGGCTGCCCTGTGTCGATATACCTTGAAAAGGGAACAGCGCACGGCGGTCTTTATTCAGACCAAACGGGGGACCAGATTACATCAGATGGATTATCACGGTAAAGTGTCACATATTTATACAGACAGGCGGTATAAATTATGGTTTGTTTAACACAACTAAACCGTCAATGTGCATATGTTTGGACACATTTTTCACCATAAAGGATATTGCCTAAAGTTTGCTGTCATATTGGTTCACCTCTGTATAGACGCAGAATTAACAGTTATAATCTACTTCACCTCTATCACCACCTGCTAGTTGCACAAGTAACGGCCCGTGTTATAGCTCTTGTTTACGATCCCTCATTTCTGTAATAGGTGGTCCACTTTGTACTATTCATCATTTCTATGTCTAAAATCAAATTAACAATTGCCATATGCTGCCAATGTGCAGGTGTCTAACAATGTTGTAATCCCTGCTGGGGCTGACAAATTCCTCTTACCCTTACAGGTAAAAAGAGGTCAGAAATTAAAAACTTCTGAAACACTAATACTCTCCCATAGAATGCAAAAACTGGGTATAACAATGACCCATACTCCTATGGTAAACATTGGAACTATTCCAATACATGTTATTGTGCATAACATGACCCCACAGGACCTTATCCAAGGGAACTACCAAAGGATATGCACTGAAAGCAAGTTATTACACTTGTAATTGGGCTAATACCTGAAGGATACTTAGCTGAAGAACAATTAATAGAACAATCCTTTGTATCTGCCAGAGGGACTATTTACAATTCAGTCTCTTTATCCCTTCAGCTCAGAGGAAGGCATCTGTAAAATTGAAGAAGCCTCTCTAGTATTTGATCAGCCGATCAAAGAATACCCCAATACCCAGAGTCATGGGGGCAATATAAATTATAATCAAGGGGATCTCACCTCTAGGTTAGAAGAAGCCTATGAAATAGGACAGCCTGAAATCTTTCCAGGATTTCAGCAAATAGTCGAAGAGCAAATCTCCTTAGCTAATGGCTGTTCCAGTGATGATGAACGCCGACAACTACGAGAACTCCTGATGAAGAAAAGGATATTTTTGCTAGGAATTCTTATGACTGTGGGACTACAAACTTGCACATTGCAAGAATCCAAACAGATCCCAATGCACTGCTTGCCTTTGTTAAACAATACAGACTTCCTTTAGCCTCATTTGATTCTCTTGCAGAAATCATAAGAAACATGGAAGAAAGGGGTATTATACGACAGGTGCACAGCTCTTATAACAATCCTATTCTAGGTGTTCTCAAGCCCAATGGACAATGGCATTTGTGTGCTGACTTAAGACAGCTAAACAAACAAATGTACATGTATGGCTGGCCTGTGCCATATATTGACCAGTGCCTAGCACAGATGCAAGGATCTAAAATATTCACTGCCATTGATTGTGCACAGGGATATTTGACCATAAAGGTACATAAGGAGGACCAGTATAAGTTTGCATTTTCGTTCCAAAAGGTCCAATATGCATTCCAGAGACTCCCGTTTGGATACATCAATTCAGGACATGAATTTGCAGTATTCATGCACAAGGCTATGCCTGATGCATAGGAAAGGGTGACGTTATCTTACGTTGATGATGTTCTAATCAAAAGCACAGACTTTGAAAAGCACATAACAGAGCTTAAACACGTCCTCAACCAACTTAAAAGGGCAGGTGTCAAATTATCCCTACAAAAAGATCAATGGTGTTGCACTCGTGTAAATTTCTTAGGACATGAAGTTACTTCTGAGGGCTTAAATCCTCAGTAGAATAAGGTGGAAGCTATAATAAATTCAAAGAACCCAACTAACTTAAAGGAATTGAGATCATTCCTGGGTATGAAAAATTATTCTCGCAAATTTATTGATAATTATGCAGAATTAGCTAAACCACTGCCACTTCTAAAGAAGGATGTGAAATGGCACTGGAGTGAGGCTCAAGAGACAGCCATCAGAGAGCTGAAGAGAAAACTCACTCAAGCACCTTGCTTATTATTATTATTATCGGTTATTTGTAGAGCGCCAACAGATTCCACAGCGCTATAAACAAATGCGGGGTACAACAAAACAATTATAGGGATCAAATGGGTAGAGGGCCCTGCCAAGAGTTGCACTGTTGTAGTCAGCTCTTAAGAAGGTGATCTACGAACAGCTGGACTTTTAGGCTTACATGCTAAGGGGGTTCAGGGAATAGCACTGGAGGAGAGGAACTGGCATAAAGAAAGGTTAGCGTAGGTTGTATGCATCCCTGAACAGTATAGTCTTTAGGGAGCACTTGAAGCTTTTAAAACTAGAAGAGAGTCTTGTGGAGCGAGGCAGAGAGTTCCATAAGATGGGATCCAGTCTGGAGAAGTCCTGTAAACGGGAGTGTGATGAGGTGACAAGAGAGGAGGAGAGGAGGAGATCGTGAGCAGAGCGAAGGGGACGGGAGGGAGAGTATCTGGAGATAAAGTCTGAGATATATGGGGGAGCAGTGCAGTTGAGGGCTTTGTATGTCAGAAAGAGAATTTTGTGTTTGATCCTAGAGGCAAGAGGAAGCCAGTGAAGGGATTGGCAGGGAGGTGCAGCAGATGAAGAGCGACGTGTAAGGAAGATGAGTCTGGCAGAGGCGTTCATTATGGATTGTAAAGGAGCTAGACAGCAGGTGGGGAGATCAGATAGGACAGAGTTGCAGTAATCGAGGCGGGAAAGAATGAGAGAGTGGATTAAAATATTATGCTTAGCATACCCTGAAAGGGGTAAACCTTTTTACTTAGAGACAGGTTACACAGATATAAGCATGAGTGCTGTTTTATACCAAAAACATGATAATTTAAGCAAAGTCATTGCTGATGCGAGCAAAACTCTATCCCCAGTAGAAATAAAATTTAACGATTGCGAAAAAGCCCTTTTATCTACTGTATGGGCTCTACAGAATTTCCGCAGCTATATACAGGGTGAGAAAATTATTGTAAAAACGGCCCACCAGCCTTTGCTATATCTGCAAAGTGAGAGAATAAGAGATGGGAATTTTATCAGCCGCATAACAGCTTGGACTCTTTCCTTACAAGGCTGGCCTTTAGAAATTCGCTATAAGCAAAACAAAAAGAATCCAGTCGCACAGGGACTTGCTGAGCTCCATGACTGTACTGCTAAGGATCATGGGTAAGAGTTATTAGAAGATGATTTCCTAGAGGAACTATTCCTTTCCCCATATAAAATATACAATGAGGACCATTGTCAAACATTACCTCGGGTATATGTTGATGGTTGTTCTTACCATGCCACTATTGATAATGAGCGCAGATTAGTCGCTGGCATTGGTATGACTTGTGCAAACGGATTCCCGAATATTTCTGTAGGTTTCAACATTGGACCAAGATCCAGTCAAGTTGCAGAACTAACTGCTGTTCTAAAAACCATTGAGATGGCTATTGAACACGGTATTCATGAATTTTTGATCATTACTGACTCAAATTATGTGCGTGACAGTTTTGTTGAATACCTGCCAACTTGGAAAAGATAATAATAGAGAACAAGAGGGGCGCCTCATGTGTGCATCAATATATCCATGTATGTGAAATCAAAGAAAAAAGCCAAATGGGTACTCACAATTGGCCCAAGTACACTTATGTACTTGTAGGAGCTGGCTGGTATCTTCAGGTGCACCAGCTAAACCTCTCCAGGTGCAGAGTAGATAGTGCAGGGGGATCTTTGTCACAATATGTGCTGATGCTAGGTTGAGAAACGCGTTGCATGATTTTAAACTTTGCTTGCTATTGTTTTAAACTTATCAATATTTGTTAATAAACTGAACTTGTTTTATGCAAGCTTTGGTTCATTACCTTCTATAGCAGTTTTACACCCTGCTTCTGACTATCCATCAGCACATATTGTGACAAAGATCCCCCTGCACTATCTACTTTGCACCTGGAGAGGTTTAGCTGGTGCAGCTGAATATACCAGCCAGCTCCTACTAGTACATAAGTGTACCTGGGCCAATTGTGAGTACCCATTTGGCTTTTTTTCTTTGATTTCACATATATGGATATATTGATGCACACATGAGGCACCCCTCTTGTTCTTTATTATTATCTATACAGCTCTTCCTTTGTCTATGAGGAGGAGAGCAGCCTAACTAATTGCTTCATTGTGAGATCATCTGGTTCTACTGAAAGGGTTAACTGGTACACCCTAAGACTCCAGCCTGCACCTACCAGTACATAAGTGTACTATAGTCACATGTGAGTACCCACTTGGCTTACTTGATTTACATCACTATATAGCATATTGATATAAACATGAGGCGCCCCTCTTGTTCTCTTTATCTTTTATTCAACTTGGAAAAGAAATAGCACGCAGAAAAGTAACAACAAACAAGTCAAACATGGC
Source organism: Bombina bombina (assembly GCF_027579735.1). Classification (NCBI taxonomy): domain Eukaryota; kingdom Metazoa; phylum Chordata; class Amphibia; order Anura; family Bombinatoridae; genus Bombina; species Bombina bombina. Next base: position 283,247,975 of record NC_069500.1, read on the forward strand.
AAGTTGTTCTGCGAGATTGATAATCTAGTGGTGTCCAATGAGTTAACCATACACGTGAAGAAGACCAAGTGTCATTCCAGGGTTCTAGGTCCTGATAAGGAAGGCAATGATCTTGCAGATTCATTAGCCAAACAAGGAGCCATAACTGGAGAACTCCTTAATATCGACCACTTAATGGGTGCAATTCAGGTAGAAGCCATTACCAGAAACCAGGCTAAACAACAAAGTAAACCTAACCTAGTGCAATGGAGTCAGGATTCTCCTAGTGAGGACTTGATCACTAGTCAAAAAGAAGACCCCATTGTAGGCATCTTCTATAAACACATAGAAGATCCTGAAAGCAAACCCATCTCAAAAAAGGACGGTATTGACAAGGAAGATCTTAGAATCTTAATGAAATCCAAATCACAATTCAAGTTACAGGATGGTTTGAAAGTTAGAACCTCCAAAACAGGCATCCAGCAATGGGTCGTACCCACCAAGTTCAGAGGTCTCATGCTTCAACATGCCCATGATGCTCCCACATCTGGTCAATTAACGTATGAAATATTGCGTGACTACGCCTACTGGCCGCATATGTATAAGGATGTTCAAACCTACTGTCAAGGCTGTTTAATCTGTCCAACCCATAGTTCCAACCCACTGCACCAATGCATAGAGCGCCATTGCTGAAAAGGGGGATGGTAATGCCATGGTCAGATATACAAATTGAATTTATTGACCCAGTGACTAGTTCATCAAGATGTAACAAATGCATGTTGACAGTTACATGCCTGTTTACCAAATGGGTAGAGTGCATCAGTGCACCTAACAATAGTGCTGAAACATGAGCAGCATTGCTCATCAACCAAGTGTTTTCCATATTTGGTTTACCCCAGAGAATCGAATCCGATCGGGGAACCCACTTCACTAGCGAAGTGATAACCAAGATGTGGAAAATACTAGGGGTCAAAAGAAAGCTCCATATTGCATATAGAGCTGCCTCAAGGGGTGGTGTAGAGCGTTACAACCAGTCCATTGGGAAAATCCTCAAAAATGTTGTGACTGAAATGGGTAAAGACTGGGATGTAAAATTACCTCTAGTCCTAATGGCATTAAGAGCAACTCCAAGTAATGTTACTATGATGTCACCTTTTGAGTTGATGACTGGTAGAAAAATGGATCTACCTCAGCATGTACTGTACCGTACATCAGACCAGAACTTGATAAACGCTGCCAATATGCATCAATATGTGGAGAACTTAAGGAAGCACCTGCAATATGCCTTTGAATTTGCTCAAAGGAACACAGAGAAAGCTGCAACTGCCACTAAAACCTATTATGATATCAAAACATCAAAAAAGGAATATGAAGTAAATGATCAGGTTAAGGAGAAGAAATTTCTTCCATCATGGAAGGGTCCTTTTGTCGTTACTGACAAAATATCTCCAGTCGCCTATAAAATTAGGATACCTAAAAATGATACTTTTATGGATAAATGGGTCCATATTAATCAGTTGCGAGCATGCCATCCTAGATCCCAACTACAAGTCATAGAGGGAGCCTGAAGTGTCATATCCCCAGATGCACTAAAGACATTGTAGTTTAAAGATGCCTAGCTAATGAGCATAGGGTTAAAAAATAACGGACTCTCTTTACAGAAGGCTGTCTATGGTGCATACTGTCAATTCACTCACCAAGTACTACTGACTTTAACCCCTTAACGACGCATGTTGTACAGGGTACGTCGCACACAAACTGGTCTTTAAAGACCAGCGATGTACCCTGTACGTCGTTAAGGGTTTCAAGCGTCTGGAAGCGATCATGATCACTTCCAGCCGCTTTCAAGGTATTGCAGTGATGCCTCGATATTGAGGCATCATTGCAATACCTTTTTTGGCACACCGATGCAGAGAGGGCGATGGTGCCGATCGTTGGTGGGTGGGAGCCATTTCAGGGAGGCGGGTGGGTGGCCCATAGCTGGGGAACTTCCTTCTGGCTAGCAGATATGTCGGGTTCGTGCAGGAGCGCGCACAGGAGGGGAGAGGCGGGTGCACGCACGTGCGCGTGCACCCGCGATCTAGCAGTGGACCATTTAAAATTTCAAAGTGCTGGGCAGTGGGAGAAAGGGTGGTGGGTGGCAGAGGAGGAGGGGGTACCAGTACCCAAAATTGTGCCAGTACCCAAAATGGTGGGGAATAGTTAGTGGGGGGAGGGTTAGAAAGCTCTTTGGTGGGTATCAGGGAGTTTGGGGGCTATGGAGGGATCCTACACAACAGAACATGATTTTTTTAAAAAATTAAATAAAATAAAATAACATAAAACCTTTAATTTTAGTAGTGGCAGACTTTCTGCCAGTACTTAAAATGGCGGGGACAATTGTGGGGTGGGGGAGGGAAGAGAGCTGTTTGGGAGGGATCAAGGGGTGGGATGTGTCAAGTGGGAGGCTGATCTCTATATTAAAGCTAAAATTAACCCTGCAAGCTCCCTACAAGCTACCTAATTAACCCCATCACTGCCGGGCATAATACAAGTGTGGTGCGCAGCGGCATTTAGCAGCCTTCTAATTACCAAAAAGTAACGCCAAAGCCATATATGTCTGCAATTTCTGAACAAAGGGGATCCCAGAGAAGCATTTGCAACCATGTGTGCCATAATTGCACAAGCTGTTTGTAAATAATTTCAATGAGAAACCCAAAGTTTGTGAAAAAGTGAACATTTTTTTTATTTGATCGCATTTGGCGGTGAAATGTTGGCATGAAATATATCAAAATGGGCCTAGATCAATACTTTGGGTTGTCTACTACACTACCCTAAAGCTAAAATTAACCCTAGAAGCTCCCTACATGCTCCCTAATTAACCCCTTCACTGCAGGGCATAATACACGTGTGGTGCGCAGTGGCATTTAGCTGCCTTCTAATTACCAAAAATCAATGCCAAAGCCATATATGTCTGCTATCTCTGAACAAAGGGGATCCCAGAGAAACATTTGAAACCATTTGTGCCATAATTGCACAAATTGTTTGTAAATAATTTCAGTGAGAAACCTAAAGTTTGTGAAATAATTTGTGAAAAAGTGAACAATATTTTTTATTTGATCGCATTTGGCGGTGAAATGGTGGCATGAAATATACCAAAATTGGCCTAGATCAATACTTTGGGATGTCTTCTAAAAAAATATATACATTTCAAGGTATATTAATGGATTCCTAAAAGATATCAGTGTCCAAATGTAACTAGCGCTGATTTTGAAAAAAAAGTTGTTTGGAAATAGCAAAGTGCTACTTATTTTTATGGCCCTATAACTTGCAAAAGAAGCAAAGAACATGTAAACATTGGGTATTTCTAAACTCAGGACAAAATTTAGAAACTATTTAGCATGGGTGTTTTTTGGTGGTTGTAGATGTGTAACAGATTTTGGGGGTCAAAATTAGAAAAAGTGTGTTTTTTTCCATTTTTTCCTAATATTTTATAAAAATTTTTTATAGTAAATTATAAGATATGATGAAAATAATGGTATCTTTAGAAAGTCCATTTAATGGCGAGAAAAGTGGTATATAATATGTGTGGCTACAGTAAATGAGTAAGAGGAAAATTACAGCTAAACACAAACACCGCAGAAATGTAAAAATAGCCCTGATCCTTAAGGGAAAGAAATTGAAAAATGGCCTTGTCCTTAAGGGGTTAAGCCAATTTAAATACATCTGTCCTACATCTATTTAAAATTGGAAGGGGGGTTTATGTCAGGATATCTGTGAGTATTATTAAATAATATATATATGTGGAGGGCGGAGCTAGCAACCGAGGAAAGCAGTCTCATCTGCTCTAAGCTCCAGCTAAAGACGTGACATACAGCTCCAAAAAAACCACACTATTTACTTAAAAGACATTCATTTTAGCTATGGACATAGAGGGAGTTGGCAAAAGCTTAAATTTTTCTTTTATAGGAGCCAAATTCATCCTTAGATCAACACATGGCGACACTGAGCAGTGAGGCCTAAGCGACACTTCTATTCATGCCCCTCCAGACAACCACATAGACAATCTATTGCTGCTAGCTGAGTACCTACATGTCAAATAGCATCACTGCAATTCAGGGCATTATATAATTGAGTCTGGGATTTACAGCAGAGTTCTGAAGGTGAAGGTGCTTTAGGGGCCTAAATATAGGATACTAGGCAAAGTGAAATGGAAATTACTTTGATATCCCTCATAAAGGACTTGAGTGACTCACTAGATAGGCACTATGCCCAACTATCATCGCTTTTAGCTGACGACTTCACGGTCGCGATCGCAATCCTGATGGGGGCGACTGGCATTCTTCAGCTACTGAGAATTTGACTCTTGAGGACACTCCTGAACCACCAGTAACCTCAGACCAGGTTACTCAGCTATCCCGCCATTTCGATGACTGTTTTAGCACAAACAGTTATGACAACAGCAATGAAGGCGATTTGTTCTCATTTCCTTCAGCTACTGGGAGTTCGGCTTCTAGAAATACTCACGAGCTGTATATGACCTATCTCCAGTGGAAAGAGGGTTAAACTAAGCGCCTACTGTATAAAATGACCCTTAGCTCTGATGAATATGACCCCTAGTGGTCAGAAGTATAGTGGAAAATCAGAAATATATCAGAGCGCCAACTGGTGGAGGCGGGGTCCTAATGAAACCAAATAAAAAGTTCCACAATATGATTAAAAATACAATTTATTCAAATGATCTTGATACAATGTCAACAATTCACAACATAATAAATTTTACACATAAGTTGGTTACAATTAAAAACTCATGGATCCATGTGTTAACAATGTACAATGAAACACTGTTTACAATAAAAAAACTGTTTGCAATAAAAAACTGTTGACAATAAAAACAATGGGCAGAATTGATAAGCTTGATATCAATATGGATGTGATTGAATACCGATCAATAAGCAAAACATAAAAATAAAAAAGAATAAAAAAGAATAAAAAAGAAGCCGCTCTCAAATGTGCTTTATTTGACTTCTACCTTTTAATTATGGGTGGCAATAGTATAAAGCAGAATGTGTAACTTGATAATGGGCGGAGCTGTTAATGACTCCTATGTAAAAGTATGACTATGGAGTACACCAGATCACAATATCTTTGATGACAATACGGGACCGGTGGTGGTTCCCGAAGTTAATAAGTGTAGAAGCTCTAATTTAAGCTATAAATTACTCCTAAGGAGAAATACGAATTTGGAGTGCACCAAATCCCAATATCTCTTATTGGCAATACGGGACCGGTAATGGTTCTCAGAGTGAATAAGTATAAAACTCTAATCTATATAGCGTGGCCCAATACGCTGAGATTGTATGCAATGGGCTTAGGAGATGGGTACACAATGCTGAGTGATAAAAAAAAGTTCAAAAGTGGAAAGCGAGGTGCCAAAATATAAAATAAGCAGTAGTGCACTAGTGCACACAAATAAGTAAAAATGTGAACCGAAAGAAATGTGTGTGTGAAAGTCCACTGTAAAGAAGTGCAGGTCTCTGGCTTCTAACCAGATATCTTTAACAGCAAGTTTAAAAATAAAAATAGTTTTATAAAAGTGTGTTTGAAAATGTCAATCCCAAAACGTTTGTTGCAAGGTGATCTAAAAAAAAAAATCCTGTGTGTACGAAGTGATCAAATAACAGCAATCAGTCCAAACGGAGCAGGGTGGTCTTCACTGACAAGTGTGTTAGGATATTTATGCAGCTAATAATGGGGTTCACAGTTATAAGTGGTACACAGTTAGAAAACCAAAGTGCAGTTTGTGTACTCCAGGCGAGTATGAAAGATTCCAAAGCCAGTGGTTTCTATCACATAGCAGTTCGCCTATTCTATGTGCAGTTGTAAGGGGTGTTCAACATTGGTACAGGAAATCTTCCTTCTGCCAAAACGAAATAAATAATAGTGTAGATTGTTTTTTAAAAAGCCTAATATCAGAGATTTACTCACCAGTCAACGCGTTTCGGTCATGCACTGACCTTTATCAAGACTCATCATTTATAGCTTAATTTAGAGCTTCTACACTTATTAACTTCGGGAACCACCACCGGTCCCGTATTGTCATCAAAGATATTGTGATCTGGTGTACTCCATATTTGTACTTTTACATAGGAGTCATTAACAGCTCCGTCCATTATCAAGTTACACATTCTGCTTTATACTATTGCCGCCCATGATTAAAAGGTAGAAGTCAAATAAAGCACATTTGAGAGTGGCTTCTTTTTTATTCTTTTTTATTCTTTTTTATTTTAATGTTTTGCTTATAGATCGGTATTCAATCACATCCATTTTGATATCAAGCCTATCAATTCTGCCCATTGCTTTTATTGTCAACAGTTTTTTATTGCAAACAGTTTTTTATTGTAAACACTATCTCCAATTGACGTGAGAGGTTATTGAGCTGGGGGGCCCTGCTCAAGCCGGATACAAGAGCATTACCATTTCCATATTAAGGGAGAAGCAGAGAAAAACCATGCTAGATAACAAGAATCTGCAATGCTACCAGAATGTGAGTCAAAACTGCTTGACAGTTCAGGACTTGGAACAACTCACTGACTCTAAATTGGAAATAGAGTTAACCTTAGCCCCGGTACTCGTACCCAATTTACTGGAAGTAAATGATCACAGACCTTACTGCATATCGGACACCTCCTCTCTCAGTCTGAATAAGCCCCGGCTAGTGCTACAACATGGTCTGCAGTTCTCTCTAGGTAGGAAAATAAATCTTAAGACCGGTGTAGGGTAAAACAGCGTGACATCCCACAGTGAGCCAGGGACATACTCTCAGTACAATGGAGACTTTATACTACCAAACTTTATTCCACAGTCGTTTATCAACTATACCTTTGATATGTTAGTCTCTCATGATAACTACTTTGATATACAAGACTCCAACATCTGTTCTGTTTGGTATTTGTCATAAATGTTCCAGTGTTCTCTACCCACATACTACCTTTTTATATTCATTTGTATTTGCATATTGCATGTTACACTTCAGTAATCTTCAGAGAACTGCATTAAACAATTGGGATTCTCACAGCAGTCTAATATAAAAATGCTATTTATTACAGTTATTCCAACCCTAATTTGTACAGTGTCTCAGCTCTTCTCCAGTAGTCAATTTTCACTTACCCTTTACATAGCTGGGTTCAATAGTAGAATGACGCATATTAATTCCCTCTTTTTAGTGTTTCAACTGCATACTTTGCAATTAAGAAATTTAACAATTAGATTGAAGTCTCTGCTTAAGGCTAAAGTACATTCACTTTCATACTAAGTTGAAGGAATTAACACAAGTGGCTACTTTTGATTATATACACCTAACTCCATATTATAGCATCTTTAAGCTCACTCTGATTAAAGGGGGAACGCCCTTTACCAAACTTCACACTATGTCACCTAATAGGATGCCTAACAGCTTAAATTCTAGTTTCTGGATCTGATTTACTTTATTTGTTGTAAACTGAGTTTTGTCAAAGTTTTCAATACTAAGTTGTACATTTCGCACATAAGTAAGGAGTTCATTTCTGAGGATGGATATATTGATTTACCTAATGTAAAGTTTTAAGCCTGTTGCCAGTATTCACTTTTAGAAATTGTCTCTAAATACCACTTACCCAAGCTTTGTTACCAGATAAGTCTAACAGCTTTTACTACCAGTATACAACCACGCTTCACCCCCATATTTGTTATTGTTGCACTGTTTATAGTTGAAATGTGAAAACCTAATGAAAATATATTACTAGGCATATCCTATTTTAAAGGGGTATCTTAGTTAATATAAAAATATTCAATGAACATTCGTATTACAGATATGGATCTATTACTATCTTGAATATAACCCATGTCTCTCATGTAGCATTCTCCACACCTGAGTTTCCCTGCACTAGCGCTGGAGCTTACTAATTGCAACCAGTCTTGATGTACGTTACACATTGGGCATTGCCATACCTCAGGTGTTCTCTCTGGGGAATTTGATTTGTTAATTTTGAGGTTGCTCGTGTATATTATTCTTATTTTTATTTTATTTTTATCTCTTCTTTTTCATTTCTGCAACAGTTTGTCATCTTAATGTGATAATAATATTCAGGATGTAATGTTATGAATATTGTATGGATAAATACCTTAATAAAAAACTTTGATTACAAAAAAAAATAATAATATATATATATGTAATTATATTTATCTACACATAGATTTATGATAAGACCAAAAACTCATTTTATTTGTGAAACAAAGGAATTGCTTTCAAAAGTTTCCTGCCTAAGGTGTGAAGTTAAAGTTCCTATCAGATCACAAGCCAGAATGTCCCAATTATCCATCTCAAAAGTCACTCTGTCTACAAGAATAAGAGAATATACAAACTTACTCAGAGGATACAACTGTCCCCATCCAAGTGTTAAATTGTCCCTGCTGAGATCTAATTCACATTCTGAGTTGAAAAGGCATCTGAACTTATGTTACCTACATGACATGGGAAACTAGATCTCACATAATGGAATTATGCCTAATTTTCATTTTAGTTTACACATACTAAATATGAACATATGATTCTGGGAGAGTGTCTATTCCTAAGAAGGGTAATATGGGAAACTGAAAACCTAAGAATCAAGACTTCAACATGTCTTAACCTATGTATTTTTGAAAACATAGAAATCTTAAAGATTTGAAGTTTGGACAAATTATATATTTCGTTTTCAAACATTAAATATTTGCCTCCGACTATTAAATAATAGGTACGAATAAATAGATATGAAATTGTCTTTTTGTATAATATTAAATGTAAATGTCTGCTGTATGGAAAAATAACTGCATTGGCATATATAAATATTACCCATTTATTTCAGGATAAACACATTTTTCTTTATTTTCCAGAAATCTAAATGAAAATTACAAGAAAGAACTGATGTGAAGATGAGATTTCTAAATTAGATGCTATAAGTTGACATATAGAGGCATCATAGATCTTGGGCCCATGTTTTAAACACGGTTGAGAGATGTATTAATAAATAACTATAATATATCTATGATATAAGATGTGACTAGGAAATGAAATATATGCCAATATATCAAATGAGCTGATATACAGAATAAGTCAGATTAGACATATATATTTCATTGATTGATAAAAAAAATGCAACTTTTAAGGCAGCTTATAAAATATGATAAATAAAATACTCATGTTTCATATTAAAATAATCAGAAAAAAATGCACTATATGGTCCCATCTATATTAAAATTGTAAGTGATTAATACTAGAAATTAAAGTATTGGACAAACATTTTTTTTAGATAGTTAAACTGCAGCAATATTTGATGGTAAACCTGCATGTATGAATGTCTGCTGCCACCTATAGATCAGAGCCAAAAGATAAATGGCTACATAGGGAGGTGTCTCCCAAATAACCAATAGATGTTCAGCTCAAGGGGCCTTTCACAAGACAAGCTTCTGTGGGGCATTTCCAATTTCACCAATGATTAGAATAAAAAGTGGTGGGGTATATCAGGTGATATAACCCCATGCAAGAGAGAAAAAAGGCTAGCTTGGTCTTTGCTGCTGAGTTTTTGACTGACAAACTGTTGCTTTGGAATCCAGTCTCTCTAAAGCAAATCTGGGCCTAATTTTCATCCATCTTGCAAAAATTATCTCTTTTAATTTATGAGATGAAATTGGACTTATTGGAGAAACTCTGGAAGCTGAAACATTGAGATTGTTATTTGGGTAAAGTATAAGAAACTGTTAAGTATATATAATATTTAAAACAAAGGCATTCTAAGGAAATAGTTTGATTACAGCTGGTAAATTTAAAAGAGCATAATTGGTATTTTAAGCTTATGTTCATAGTCTTGTGTAGTTTCACTAGTCATTATTGCTAAATAATTTATTTGCTAGACAGGGTTTTACACTCCAGATTTATGTCAGTCATTATAGTGAACTCTTTCAGAACTGTACATAAACTGGTTATTGTGATTAAATTCCTGTTAGTTATTAATTAAGCATAGTAAGTTGGTAATCCATACTGGGCACTGAACTAGAATTATTGGTTAATAACAAATTCTAAAATGTTATTGGGGTATTTTATTGTGATTATTGTAAAAAAGGTAAATTGTAAAGGTATATTTTTATGATCTTTATATAAAATATTATAAAAGCATAAGCGTGTATCATTTGATTCATAATCTGGCTTCTATAAATATAATTCAACGTGTTTATAACTTTAACTTATCGTAAAGAATTTAGGAATAAATATTGATTTTAATTGATTTGTATATGCATTTTAGTTGGGGGCTATTTTAAAGAATAATTATTAAATAAATTGTATTATAAACCGGCCATATACTGACAATACGTCGTCTTTTCCAGGAACATCACTGCATTTTCCAGCAGGACAACGCCAAACCACATTCTGCCCAGATTATAAGCACATGGTTGCGTAAACAGAGAGTGCAAGTGCTAGCATGGCCTGCCTGCAGTTCTGACCTGTCTCCATGAGAATGTGTGGCTCATTATAAAGCGCAAAATAAGGCAACGAAGGCCCCGTACAGTTGCGCAGTTGAAGACAGGTATAATGGATAAATGGGGAAAATTTCAGCTTGCTAAACTTAACCAACTGGTGTATTGCTCAAATGCTTAATAAGTGTTTTTAAAAGAAAAGGTGATGTAAACAGTCAACTGCCCCAACTTTTTTGGAGTGTCTTGTAGTCATGAGATTTGAAATGTGTATAATTTAAAATATACATTAAATTTACGAAGTAAAACAACAAATAATGTGTTAATAATGTGTTTTCAATATAGTACATGGTGAATTGAATTTTCACATGACTCTTTTTGTTAGTTTTTTGCATTTTTCATACTGTCCCAACTCTTTCAATATTGAGGTTGTATTTAGAGGTTATGAAATCAATGGGTAATTAATAAAAACATTATTGTTTAATCCATTTGATCTGGGGCATTATGGGTATACAGTACATGTATTATGGGAATTATGGGTATACACTACATGTGTATATGATGTGTAATTGATATGCATTATACTGTAAAAATGTCCATTATACATTTTCTTTCAAAGATCGTTCATTAAAAAAAAAATGTTTTCTATTTTAGTTTATTTTTGTTTATGCAAAGGATATTAATATCTCACATTTAAAATGGATGCTTTTACTGGTCACAAGAGTGCATTTTAAAATATTTCTCACACTGCAAAATGTGTTTTGTAAAAGGTGCGATTTTCAGAATTGAAACTGATTCTTTTACATTAAACTATATCTCACTGTAGCAACTGTGTTTATGCAATCTCACTGTACCAACCTCGGTTATGCAATCTCACTGTACCGACTGCGTTTATGCAAACTCACTGTACAGACCGTGTGTTAATGCAATCTCCCTGTACCGACCACGTTTATGCAATCTCACTGTACCAACCGGGATTTCTTAAATGTGGCCAACATTGAGCTTCGAATTTTATCTGATACTGTCAATATGGATTTTGAGTGATTACACACTATAAGGCCTCAGCCACAAAATAGTTTTTCAAAGATAGCACAAGAAAATTGTGTCGTTTATTAAGTTATTGTCAGTATTGAAAATTGAAATGCAAATGAAAATGGCAAATACAATGACAATTTTACAGGTTTAGATATTACCTCAGAAGTGTTTAAATTGATACCATTGTATAGTGTGTGATATTAATAATAAATGACCTGTAACAATAACCTTTTGTGTTCCAGAACAATATCAATATGTGTTAATAAATAATGGTGCCATTTAAACAGAGGAATTATGGGTATAATAGTCATGTGTTGGGTGAGTTTTTTATTTTATAATCCTGTAAAATTGCTTATTATACACGGTTTTAATCTTAATTGATTGAGCAGAAAGCATTTTTCAAGATGTGTGTGATTTGTTGCCTACAATCAACAACTGAGTGTGAAATTAATATGTCACCGAAGAAAATGGCAGCAACTTCTATGATCTACCATAGCAGGATAAACAAAGATTACACACTGTCCATTGTCAAAGCACAAAGTTGAGAAATTTGCTACATTGAAACAATGGACCCACTTCAGTCTCACCAAAAGTTTACATTCTCACTGTCCAGAACTGGACTGTGCAGGTTAACAACATTTCAAATAATAATAATAATAATAATAATAATAATAATAATAATAATAAAAAAACAAAAAAAACATTTAATTTATTTTCCAAAATAACCAAAAACACCCTTTTTAAAACTGTCTACTCTAACACACATTATTTTCTAAAAGGAACTTTATAAAGTTCACAACAATGCAAGATTTCAGTTAGCTACACCAGCTACATGTTTTTATTTTCTTTTCTTTTTTTTTTTTCAAACAACAGTACTATGGATCTAGAATTATATCAAGAAACACAGAACAGCAAATAATAAGATCTTGTTCTTGTCAACATAATTGCAAGGACAAAAAGGAGAGTACTGTAAAGTAGCATTACAAAAATGTATAAATGCAGCCATTCTAAGAGTACTTTTGCCAAAGGGTTTTATAGAAATTGTGGTTGTAATTTTTGTTTTATTTTGCTTCTAGCGGTTGTCATTTGCTGTGCAAAACATTATTTATTAGGCCAATTTATATAATTGAATATGTAAAAAAATGTAAGCATTTCCTAACATAATGACTGTGGCGAGCCTTGTCTATGCCATTAACAAGTTCTGATTGGTTCCCTAAATAAGGAGTTTGGCTATAAAAAACAAACAAACAATAAAAGCAAACAATGGTGGAATCAAAACATTTTCAAATTCACACACTATGATCATTTATTGCAATATTGTAGAAACAGTTTACAACTACATGGAGCCATATTACGAGTGGAGCGCACACGCTCGTCAGGCTTAGTGGTCATATTACGAATTTAAAGTAATTTAAAGTTGCACAAAACACCTAAAAAATACATTACAAAGTACACTTAAACTCATAATAACAACATCTAATTAAAATTATTTTTAAAAAAATTATAGCACACAAAAGTTATAAGGGTCCAAACATATGAGACCTCAGTTGTTAGAAAAAAAAGGCAGGCAAAGGGCTTGAACATAGAGACACATACATATATATGTCTAAATATGTATATATATATATATCTTACACAACCTTAGCACTCCCTGTAAGGTAACAATGACCGGTGCAGAGACTCCAAACACACTCCAAAGAAATAACTTGCATCCGGTTTCTTCAATAGGGATGTTACCAATTTATTGACATATTGCGGTACACCTCACATCCAAATACATCCAACGTTTCAGTCCTCCACCTGGGACCTTTATCAAGGATACAAAATAAACTTAAACACCCACCTTAAAGGGACAAGAAACCTAATTTTATTCTTTCATGATTTAGAAAGAGCATACAATTTTAAACAGCTTTCTAATTTACTTCTATTATCTAATTTGCTTCATTCTATTGATATCCTTTGCTGAAAAGCATATCTAGATAGGCTCAGTAGCAGTTGATTGGTGGCTGCACATTGATGCCTCGTGTGATTGGCTCACCCATGTGTAGTGCTATTTCTTCAACAAAGGATATCTAAAGAATGAAGCAAATTACATAATAGAAGTAAATTGGTATGTTGTTTAAAATGTTATTCTCTACCTGAATCATGAAAGAAATATTTTGGATTTAGTGTTCCTTTAAATAGTATTCCACACAGGGATCTATACACACTTCGAATCTGAAAATCACTAAACAGGAACAGCAGGCACCAACTTCCTGTGATGACATCATCACCAAAAAAACGACTGAACTAAAAATTTGAAAAAAGTACTGAAAACAGATTTCCAATTCAAAATCAACAGCAGGAAGGCTAAACCACATCCTTGTGCTACATATTCGATGCATAGGTCATCCACAAAACAAAAAATAAAAATTATCTTTCTCTTGTAAAGGTGTATCCAGTCCACGGGTTCATCCTTTACTTGTGGGATATTCTCCTTCCCAACAGGAAGCTGCAAGAGGACACCCACAGCAGAGCTGTCTATATAGCATATCCCCTAACTGCCTACCCCAGTCATTCTCTTGCAGCTCTCGACAAGAAAGGAAGTATCAAAAGAATTGTGGTGACTTAGTGTAGTTTTTACCTTCAATCAAAAGTTTGTTATTTTTAAATGGTCCCGGCGTTGTACTGTTTTTACTCTCAGGCAGAATTTGGAAGAAGACTTCTGCCTGGAGGTTTGATGATCTTAGCGGTTTGTAACTAAGGTCCATTGCTGTTCTCACACATAACTGAAGAGTATGGAAAAAAAAACTTCAGTTGGGGGGACGGTCTGCAGATTGCCTGCTTTGAGGTTGGTTCAATATATTTTTTTTTCTAGAGAGATGATAGCCCCTGCATGGCCACGCAGGACTTGGTATGCAGATCTGGTGGACATGTCATCCTTTCCACCATGGACTCTGCCGCTAAGGCAGGACCTTCTACTTCAAGGTGCCTTCAAACATCCAAATCTAATTTCTCTACATCTGACTGCTTGGAGATTGAACACTTGATTCTATCAAAGCGTGGTTTTTCCGAATTGGTCATTGATACCTTAATTCAGGCTCGAAAGCCTGTCACCAGGAAAATCTATCATAAGATATTGTGTAAATATCCTCATTGGTGTGAATCCAAGGGTTACTCATGGATTAAGTTCAGGATTCCTAGGATATTATCTTTTCTCCAAGAAGGATTGGAGAAGGGTTTGTCAGCTAGTTCCTTAAAGGGACAAATTTCTGCTCTGTCTATTCTTTTGCACAAACGTCTGGCTGAGGTTCCAGAGGTTCAGGCATTTTGTCAGGCTTTAGTTAGGATCAAGCCTGTGTTTAAACCTGTTGCTCCGCCATGGAGTTTAAATTTTGTTCTTAAAGTTCTTCAAGGGGTTCCGTTTGAACCTTTGCATTCCATAGATGTTAGCTTTTATCTTGGAAAGTTCTGTTTTTAGTAGCTATCTCCTCGGCTCAAAGAGTTTCGGAGTTATCTGCTTTACAATGTGATTCCCCTTATCTGATGTTCCATGCAGATAAGGTAGTGTTACCTAACAAACCTGGGTTTCTTCCTAAGGTGGTATCTAATAAGAATATGAATCAGGAGATTGTTGTTCCTTCACCATATCCTAATCCTTCTTCAAAGAAGGAACGTCTATTACACAATCTTGATGTGGTTCGTGCTTTAAAGTTTTATTTACAAGCTATGAAGGATTTTCGTCAAACATCTGCTTTGTTTGTTGTCTACTCTGGACAGAGGAGAGGCCAAAAGGCTTCGGCAACTTCTCTTTCTTTTTGGCTAAGAAGTATAATACGCTTAGCTTATTAGACTGCTGGCCAGCAGCCTCCTGAAAGAATTACAGCTCATTCTACTAGAGCAGTAGCTTCCACATGGGCTTTTAAACATGAGGCCTCTGTTGAACAGATTTGTAAGGCGGCGACTTGGTCTTCGCTTCATACCTTTTCTAAATTCTATAAATTTGATACTTTTGCTTCTTCGGAGGCTATTTTTGGGAGAAAGGTCTTACAGGCAGTGGTGCCTTCCGTTTAAGTTCCTGCCTTGTCCCTCCTTTCATCCGTGTCCTAAAGCTTTGGTATTGGCATCCCACAAGTAATGGATGAACCCGTGGACTCGATACAACTTTGTCACTAGGTTATTTACATATATACACAAAAGTACTCATTTTAAGTACCAATCAAAATCACAGTAAGGTAAATCACACTCCATATCATATCACATTTCTTACTAATTCTTTCTCTCACTGATCCTAACTGATTTGAGCAAGATGAGCAAGAGATATGATCTAAGATAAAACTTAATCACATACTGTAGTTAATGCAATAAAAAAAAAAAAACAGCACCTGAATTATCTTTCATCCAAAAAAACACGAGAGCCAGACTTGCTTATTGAGACCCCAGGGTGCCATCGTTTGCAACTTATTAATCAACTCCATCTCTCTTCTGAGTAGTAATTTATTCACATCCCCACCTCTGGGGGGTCTGTTGACTTGATCTATGGGCATACAGCGAAGGTCAATAACCAACCATATGTTTCTCTTGCAAAAAATGCAATGCCACCAGCTGGTCATTCTTTCCTTTCTTCAGGGCTTGTCTTATGCTTGACCGGTGATTGGCCATTTTGTCCTTCAGGGGGCACTCCGTTTTGCATACATAGGTAAGGCCACATGGACATTTAATAATGTAGACCATCATCTGTGAAGAACAGGTTAATCTATGCTTCAAATAGATCCTTATACCTATCCTAGGGTGACTAAACGAGTTGCCAACAATAAGGCTGTTGCAGGTTATACATCCATCTGAACTATGGCAACCTGGGTTAATGTCCCAACTGCTGACTTCATAACTTCGAATAGGGTCAGTTTGAACCAGGAGGTCCTTCAAACTCTTTCCTCTTCTATATCCAATCAGAGGGTGGGTTTTGAAAACACCCTTCAGAGAGTCGTCTGTAGATCAGGGGCCCGATCCGATATGCAGTGTCACCCGCAAAAGCCGGTGACGCCAAAATTTGCGCTGGTTTGGTATCCTATATACGGCGTAACCTAGAAGTTACGCTCATATATTTCTGCTTTCGCCATAGGCAGGTATACCAAACCAGCGCAGTTTGGTACCCAATATACAGCGTAAGGACTTACGTGGCGAAAATGGAGAAATCTTACTCCATTTTCACCTCGCCACAAAATGCAGCCGTAGTAAGCCTTACGCTGTCTATTGGAGCCCCGTAACTCCCTAAACTACCTGCAAAATAAACCTAACACCTAACGCATGTGCAATGTCTATCTACCTGTCAACCGTGATCCCCCGCCGTAATCCCTAATAAAGTATTTAACCCCTAAACCGCCACACACGGACCCCGCCGCCACCTACATTAAAAGTATAACCCCCTATTGTGATCCCCCTACACCGTCGCAAGCTACATTACATACCCCCTAATGTGAGTCCCTTACACCGCCGCCATCTACCTTACCTACCCCCTAAAGTGAGCCCCTACCCCGCCGCCATCTATCTTACCTACCCCCTAAAGTGAGCCCCCTACCCCGCCGCCATCTATCTTACCTACCCCCTAAAGTGAGCCTGATACCCTGCCGCCATCTATCTTACCTACCCCCTAAAATGAGCCCCCTACCCCGCCGCCATCTATCTTACCTACCCCCTAAAGTGAGCCCCTACCCCGCCACCATCTATCTTACCTACCCTCTAAAGTGAGACCCCTACCCCGCCACCATCTATCTTACCTACAACCTAAAGTGAGCCCCTTACACCGCCGCCATCTATTTTAAAAATATTAACCCCTAATTTAATCCCCCTACACCATCGCCAGCTATATTAACTATATTAACCCTAATTATATTAGGGTTAACATAGTTAATATAGTTATTATATTTTATATATTAACTATATCAACCCTAATTATATTAGGGTTAATATAGTTAATATCGTTATTATATTATATATATATATTAAGTATAATAACCCTATCTAACTCTAACATCCCTAACTAAATTCTTATTAAAATAGATCTAATTAATATTAATATTATTAATTAAAATATTCCTATTTAAATCTAAATACTTACCTATAAAATAAACCCTTAGATAGCTACAATGTAATTAATAATTACATTGTAGCTATTTTAGGGTTTATATTTATTTTACAGGCAACCTGTAAAATAAATCTGAACCTAAGTTACAAATACACCTACACTATCAATAAATTAAATAAACTACAAATATCTAAACTAAAATACAATTAAATAAACTAAACTAAATTACAAAAAATAAAAAAATAATTACACCTATTCTAAGCCCCCAAATAAAATAATAAAGCCCCCGAAAATAAAAAAAATGTCCTGCCCTATTCTAAATTAAAAAAGTTCACAGCTCTTTTACCTTACCAGCCCTTAAAATCAGCCAATCGGATTGAACTTGAATCTGATTGGCTGATTCAATCAGCCAATCAGATTTTTCTACCTTAATTCCGATTGACTGATAGAATCCTATCAGCCAATCGGAATTTGACGGACGCCATCTTGGATGACGTCATTTAAAGGTACCTCATTCCTCGTTTAGTCTTCGTGCCGGATGGAAGCTCCGCAGCGGAGGAGCGAAGAAAGAAGATTGAAGATGCTGCTTTGCTTGAAGACATCGCCGGGTGGAAGAAGACATCGCCAGATGGAAGAAGACTTCACTGCCGCTTGATTGAAGACATCACCGGATGGAAGAAGACTTCACTGCCGCTTGATTGAAGACATCGGCCGGATGGAAAAAGACTTCTCTGCCGCTTGATTGGACATCGCCCGGATCAGATTAAGAGTTCGGCCCGGCTGGGTGAAGACAAGGTAGGGAGATCTTCAGGGGGTAGTGTTAGTTTTTTTTAAGGGGGGTTTGGGTGGGTTTAGAATAGGGGTATGTGGGTGGTGGGTTGTAATGTTGGGGGTGGTATTGTGGGGGGGTTTTACAGGCAAAAGAGCTGTTTTCTTTGGGGCATGCCCCGCAAAAGGCCCTTTTAAGGGCTGGTAAGGTAAAAGAGCTGTGAACTTTTTTAATTTAGAATAGGGCAGGGAATTTTTTTTATTTTGGGGGGCTTTATTATTTTATTAGGGGGCTTAGAATAGGTGTAATAAGCTTAAAAATCTTGTAATTTTTTTTAATTTTTTGTAATTTAGTGTTTGGTTTTTTTTGTAATTTAGTTTAGTTTATTTAATTGTATTTTAGTTTAGATATTTGTAGTTTATTTAATTTATTGATAGTGTAGGTGTATTTGTAACTTAGGTTCAGATTTATTTTACAGGTAAATTGGTAATTATTTTAACTAGGTAGCTATTAAATAGTTATTAACTATGTAATAGCTATTGTACCTAGTTAAAATAAATACCAAGTTACGTTTAAAATAAATATAAACCCTAAAATAGCTACAATGTAATTATTAATTACATTGTAGCTATCTTACGGCTAGATTTAGAGATTTGTCAGTAAGGACCCGCGTAGCTAACGCCAGCTTTTTTCCGGCCGCACCATAAAAATAACTCTGGTATTGAGAGTCCACATAAAGGCTGCGTTAGGCTCCAAAAAAGGAGCGTAGAGCATTTTTAACGCAGCTTCAACTCTCGATACCAGAGTTGCTTACGCAAGCGGCCAGCCTCAAAAACGTGCTCGTGCACGATTCCCCCATAGGAAACAATGGGGCTGTTTGAGCTGAAAAAAAACCTAACACCTGCAAAAAAGCCGCGTTCAGCTCCTAACGCAGCCCCATTGTTTGCTATGCGTAAACACTTCCTACGTCTGCACCTAACACTCTAACATGTACCCCGAGTCTAAACACCCCTAACCTTACACTTATTAACCCCTATTCTGCCGCCCCCGCTATCGCTGACCCCTGCATATTATTATTAACCCCTAATCTACCGCTCCGGACACCGTCGCTACTTACATTATCCCTATGTACCCCTAATCTGCTGCCCTAACATCGCCGACCCCTATATTATATTTATTAACCCCTAATCTGCCCCCCACAACGTCGCCTCCACCTGCCTACACTTATTAACCCCTAATCTGCCGACCGGACCTGAGCGCTACTATAATAAAGTTATTAACCCCTAATCCGCCTCACTAACCCTATAATAAATAGTATTAACCCCTAATCTGCCCTCCCTAACATCGCCGACACCTAACTTCAATTATTAACCCCTAATCTGCCGACCGGAGCTCACCGCTATTCTAATAAATGTATTAACCCCTAAAGCTAAGTCTAACCCTAACACTAACACCCCCCTAAGTTAAATATAATTTACATCTAACGAAATTAATTAACTCTTATTAAATAAATTATTCCTATTTAAAGCTAAATACTTACCTGTAAAATAAATCCTAATATAGCTACAATATAAATTATAATTATATTATAGCTATTTTAGGATTTATATTTATTTTACAGGTAACTTTGTATTTATTTTAACCAGGTACAATAGCTATTAAATAGTTAAGAACTATTTAATAGTTACCTAGTTAAAATAATTACAAAATTACCTGTCTAATAAATCCTAACCTAAGTTACAATTAAACCTAACACTATACTATCATTAAATTAATTAAATAAAATACCTACAATTACCTACAATTAAACCTAACACTACACTATCAATACATTAATTAAATACAATATCTACAAATAACTACAATGAAATAAACTAACTAAAGTACAAAAAATAAAAAAGAACTAAGTTACAAAAAATAAAAAAATATCTACAAACATAAGAAAAATATTACAAATATTTTAAACTAATTACACCTACTCTAAGCCCCCTAATAAAACAACAAAGCCCCCCAAAATAAAAAATGCCCTACCCTATTCTAAATTACTAAAGTTCAAAGCTCTTTTACCTTACCAGCCCTGAACAGGGCCCTTTGCGGGGCATGCCCCAAGAAGTTCAGCTCTTTTGCCTGTAAGAAAAAACATACAATACCCCCCCCCAACATTACAACCCACCACCCACATACCCCTAATCTAACCCAAACCCCCCTTAAATAAACCTAACACTAAGCCCCTGAAGATCTTCCTACCTTGTCTTCACCATACCAGGTTCACCGATCGGTCCTGAAGAGCTCCTCCGATGTCCTGATCCAAGCCCAAGCGGGGGGCTGAAGATGTCCATGATCCGGTAGAAGTCTTCATCCAAGCGGGGCAGAAGAGGTCTTCCATCCGATTGAAGTCTTCATCCAGGCGGCATCTTCTATCGACATCCATCTGGAACGGAGAGGCAGCATCCTGAAGACCTCCGACGCGGAACATCCATCCGGGCCGACGACTGAACGACGAATGACGTTCCTTTAAATGACGTCATCCAAGATGGCGTCCCTCGAATTCCGATTGGCTGATAGGATTCTATCAGCCAATCAGAATTAAGGTAGGAATATTCTGATTGGCTGATGGAATCAGCCAATCAGAATAAAGTTCAATCCAATTGGCTGATCCAATCAGCCAATCAGATTGAGCTCGCATTCTATTGGCTGTTCCGATCAGCCAATAGAATGCGAGCTAAATCTGATTGGCTGATTCCATCAGCCAATCAGAATATTCCTACCTTAATTCCGATTGGCTGATAGAATCCTATCAGCCAATCGGAATTCGAGGGACGCCATCTTGGATGACGTCATTTAAAGGAACCGTCATTTGTCGTTCAGTCGTCGGCCAGGATGGATGTTCCGCGTCGGAGGTCTTCAGGATGCTGCCGCTCCGTTCCAGATGGATGTCGATAGAAGATGCTGCTTGGATGAAGACTTCAATCGGATGGAAGACCTCTTCTGCCCCGCTTGGATGAAGACTTCTACCGGATCATGGACATCTTCAGCCCCCCGCTTGGGCTTGGATCAGGACATCGGAGGAGCTCTTCAGGACCAATCGGTGAACCTGGTATGGTGAAGACAAGGTAGGAAGATCTTCAGGGGCTTAGTGTTAGGTTTATTTAAGGGGGGTTTGGGTTAGATTAGGGGTATGTGGGTGGTGGGTTGTAATGTTGGGGGGGGGTATTGTATGTTTTTTTTACAGGCAAAAGAGCTGAACTTCTTGGGGCATGCCCCGCAAAGGGCCCTGTTCAGGGCTGGTAAGGTAAAAGAGCTTTTAACTTTAGTAATTTAGAATAGGGTAGGGCATTTTTTTTAATTTGGGGGGCTTTGTTGTTTTATTAGGGGGCTTAGAGTAGGTGTAATTAGTTTAAAATTGTTGTAATATTTTTCTTATGTTTGTAGATATTTTTTTATTTTTTGTAACTTAGTTCTTTTTTATTTTTTGTACTTTAGTTAGTTTATTTCATTGTAGTTATTTGTAGGTTTTGTATTTAATTAATTTATTGATAGTGTAGTGTTAGGTTTAATTGTAGGTAATTGTAGGTATTTTATTTAATTAATTTAATGATAGTATAGTGTTAGGTTTAATTGTAACTTAGGTTAGGATTTATTTGACAGGTAATTTTGTAATTATTTTAACTAGGTAACTATTAAATAGTTCTTAACTATTTAATAGCTATTGTACCTGGTTAAAATAAATACAAAGTTACCTGTAAAATAAATATTAATCCTAAAATAGCTATAATATAATTATAATTTATATTGTAGCTATATTAGGATTTATTTTACAGGTAAGTATTTAGCTTTAAATAGGAATAATTTATTTAATAAGAGTTAATTAATTTCGATAGATTAAAATTATATTTAACTTAGGGGGGTGTTAGTGTTAGGGTTAGACTTAGCTTTAGGGGTTAATACATTTATTAGAATAGCGGTGAGCTCCGGTCGGCAGATTAGGGGTTAATAATTGAAGTTAGGTGTCGGCGATGTTAGGGAGGGCAGATTAGGGGTTAATACTATTTATTATAGGGTTAGTGAGGCGGATTAGGGGTTAATAACTTTATTATAGTAGCGCTCAGGTCCGCTCGGCAGATTAGGGGTTAATAAGTGTAGGCAGGTGGAGGCGACGTTGTGGGGGGCAGATTAGGCGTTAATAAATATAATATAGGGGTCGGCGGTGTTAGGGGCAGCAGATTAGGGGTACATAAGGATAACGTAGGTTGCGGCGCTTTGCGGTCGGCAGATTAGGGGTTAATAAGTGTAGGTAGCTGGCGGCGACATTGTTGGGGGCAGGTTAGGGGTTACTAAATATAATATAGGGGTCGGCGGTGTTAGGGGCAGCAGGTTAAGGGTACATAAGGATAAAGTAGTTGGCGGTCGGCAGATTAGGGGTTAAAAAAAATTTAATCGAGTGTCGGCGATGTGGGGGGACCTCGGTTTAGGGGTACATAGGTAGTTTATGGGTGTTAGTGTACTTTAGAGTACAGTAGTTAAGAGCTTTATGAACCGGCGTTAGCCCAGAAAGCTCTTAACTACTGACTTTTTTCCTGCGGCTGGAGTTTTGTCGTTAGAGTTCTAACGCTCACTTCAGACACGACTCTAAATACCGGAGTTAGAAAAATCCCATTGAAAAGATAGGATACGCAATTTACGTAAGGGGATCTGCGGTATGGAAAAGTCGCGACTGGAAAGTGAGCGTTAGACCCTTTTTTGAGTGACTCCAAATACCAGAGTTAGCCTAAAACCAGCGTTAGAAGCCTCTAACGCTGGTTTTCACGGCTAACGCCAAACTCCAAATCTAGGCCTTAGGGTTTATTTTATAGGTAAGTATTTAGATTGAAATAGGAATATTTTAATTAATAATATTAATATTAATTAGACCTATTTTAATAAGAATTTAGTTAGGGATGTTAGAGTTAGATAGGGTTATTATACTTAATATATATATAATATAATAACTATATTAACTATGGCCTAGATTTGGAGTTTGGCGTTAGCCGTGAAAACCAGCGTTAGAGTCTCCTAACGCTGGTTTTAGGCTACCTCCGGTATTTGGAGTCATTTAAAATAGGGTCTAACGCTCACTTTTCAGCCGCGACTTTTCCATACCGCAGATCCCCTTACGTAAATTGCGTATCCTATCTTTTCAATGGGATATTTCTAACTCCGGTATTTAGAGTCTTGTCTGAAGTGAGCGTTAGACATCTAACTACAAAACTCCAGCCGCAGGAAAAAAGTCAGTAGTTAAGAGCTTTCTGGGCTAATGCCGGTTTATAAAGCTCTTAACTACTGTGCTCTAAAGTACACTAACACCCATAAACTACCTATGTACCCCTAAACCGAGGTCCCCCCACATCGCTGCCACTCCATTAAATTTTTTTAACCCCTAATCTGCAGACCGCCACCTACGTTATCCTTATGTACCCCTAATCTGCTGCCCCTAACACTGCCGACCCCTATATTATATTTAGTAACCCCTAACCTGCCCCCCACAACGTCGCCGCCAGCTACCTTTACTTATTAACCCCTAATCTGCCGACCGCAATGCGCCGCCACCTACGTTATCCTTATGTACCCCTAATCTGCTGCCCCTAACACCGCCGACCCCTATATTATATTTATTAACCCCTAATCTGCCCCCCACAACGTCGCCTCCACCTGCCTACACTTATTAACCCCTAATCTGCCGAGCGGACCTGAGCGCTACTATAATAAAGTTATTAACCCCTAATCCGCCTCACTAACCCTATAATAAATAGTATTAACCCCTAATCTGCCCTCCCTAACATCGCTGACACCTATCTTCAATTATTAACCCCTAATCTGCCAACCAGAGCTCACCGCTATTCTAATAAATGTATTAACCCCTAAAGCTAAGACTAACCCTAACACTAACACCCCCCTAAGTTAAATATAATTTACATCTAACGAAATTAATTAACTCTTATTAAATAAATTATTCCTATTTAAAGCTAAATACTTACATGTAAAATAAATCCTAATATAGCTACAATATAAATTATAATTACATTGTAGCTATTTTAGGATTAATATTTATTTTACAGGCAACTTTGTAATTATTTTAACCAGGTACAATAGCTATTAAATAGTTAAGAACTATTTAATAGTTACCTAGTTAAAATAATAACAAAATTACTTGTCAAATAAATCCTAACCTAAGTTACAATTAAACCTAACACTATACTATCATTAAATTAATTAAATAAAATACCTACAATTACCTACAATTAAACCTAACACTACACTATCAATACATTAA
This sequence comes from Bombina bombina, assembly GCF_027579735.1. Taxonomy (NCBI): domain Eukaryota; kingdom Metazoa; phylum Chordata; class Amphibia; order Anura; family Bombinatoridae; genus Bombina; species Bombina bombina. The sequence continues at coordinate 283,272,599 of NC_069500.1, forward strand.
TTAAATACAATACCTACAAATAACTACAATGAAATAAACTAACTAAAGTACAAAAAATAAAAAAGAACTAAGTTACAAAAAATAAAAAAATATCTACAAACATAAGAAAAATATTACAACAATTTTAAACTAATTACACCTACTCTAAGCCCCCTAATAAAACAACAAAGCCCCCCAAAATAAAAAATGCCCTACCCTATTCTAAATTACTAAAGTTCAAAGCTCTTTTACCTTACCAGCCCTGAACAGGGCCCTTTGCGGTGCATGCCCCAAGAAGTTCAGCTCTTTTGCCTGTAAAAAAAACATACAATACCCCCCCCAACATTACAACCCACCACCCACATACCCCTAATCTAACCCAAACCCCCCTTAAATAAACCTAACACTAAGCCCCTGGAGATCTTCCTACCTTGTCTTCACCATACCAGGTTCACCGATCGGTCCTGAAGAGCTCCTCCGATGTCCTGATCCAAGCCCAAGCGGGGGCTGAAGATGTCCATGATCCGGTAGAAGTCTTCATCCAAGCGGGGCAGAAGAGTTCTTCCATCCGATTGAAGGCTTCATCCAGGCGGCATCTTCTATCGACATCCATCTGGAACGGAGCGGCAGCATCCTGAAGACCTCCGACGCGGAACATCCATCCTGGCCGACGACTGAACGACAAATGACGGTTCCTTTAAATGACGTCATCCAAGATGGCGTCCCTCGAATTCCGATTGGCTGATAGGATTCTATCAGCCAATCGGAATTAAGGTAGGAATATTCTGATTGGCTGATGGAATCAGCCAATCAGATTTAGCTTGCATTCTATTGGCTGATCGGAACAGCCAATAGAATGCGAGCTCAATCTGATTGGCTGATTGGATCAGCCAATCGGATTGAACTTGATTCTGATTGGCTGATTTCATCAGCCAATCAGAATATTCCTACCTTAATTCCGATTGGCTGATAGAATCCTATCAGCCAATCGGAATTCGAGGGACGCCATCTTGGATGACGTCATTTAAAAGAACCGTCATTCGTCGTTCAGTCGTCGGCCAGGATGGATGTTCCGCGTCGGAGGTCTTCAGGATGCTTCCGCTCCGTTCCAGATGGATGTCGATAGAAGATGCCGCCTGGATGAAGACTTCAATCGGATGGAAGACCTCTTCTGCCCCGCTTGGATGAAGACTTCTACCGGATCATAGACATCTTCAGCCCCCCCGCTTGGGCTTGGATCAGGACATCGGAGGAGCTCTTCAGGACCGATCGGTGAACCTGGTATGGTGAAGACAAGGTAGGAAGATCTTCAGGGGCTTAGTGTTAGGTTTATTTAAGGGGGGTTTGGGTTAGATTAGGGGTATGTGGGTGGTGGGTTGTAATGTTGGGGGGGGGGTATTGTATCTTTTTTTTACAGGCAAAAGAGCTGAACTTCTTGGGGCATGCCCCGCAAAGGGCCCTGTTCAGGGCTGGTAAGGTAAAAGAGCTTTGAACTTTAGTAATTTAGAATAGGGTAGGGCATTTTTTATTTTGGGGGGCTTTGTTGTTTTATTAGGGGGCTTAGAGTAGGTGTAATTAGTTTAAATTGTTGTAATATTTTTCTTATGTTTGTAGATATTTTTTATTTTTTGTAACTTAGTTCTTTTTTATTTTTTGTACTTTAGTTAGTTTATTTCATTGTAGTTATTTGTAGGTATTGTATTTAATTAAGGTATTGATAGTGTAGTGTTAGGTTTAATTGTAGGTAATTGTAGGTATTTTATTTAATTAATTTAATGATAGTATAGTGTTAGTTTTAATTGTAACTTAGGTTAGGATTTATTTGACAGGTAATTTTGTAATTATTTTAACTAGGTAGCTATTAAATAGTTCTTAACTATTTAATAGCTATTGTACCTGGTTAAAATAATTGCAAAGTTGCCTGTAAAATAAATATTAATCCTAAAATAGCTACAATGTAATTATAATTTATATTGTAGCTATATTAGGATTTATTTTACATGTAAGTATTTAGCTTTAAATAGGAATAATTTATTTAATAAGAGTTAATTAATTTCGTTAGATGTAAATTATATTTAACTTAGGGGGGTGTTAGTATTAGGGTTAGACTTAGCTTTAGGGGTTAATACATTTATTAGAATAGCGGTGAGCTCCGGTCGGCAGATTAGGGGTTAATAATTGAAGTTAGGTGTCGGCGATGTTAGGGAGGGCAGATTAGGGGTTAATACTATTTATTATAGGGTTAGTGAGGCGGATTAGGGGTTAATAACTTTATTATAGTAGCGCTCAGGTCCGCTCGGCAGATTAGGGGTTAATAAGTGTAGGCAGGTGGAGGCGACGTTGTGGGGGCAGTTAAGGGGTTAATAAATATAATATAAGGGTCGGCGATGTTAGGGCAGCAGATTAGGGGTACATAGGGATAATGTAAGTAGCAGCGGTTTACGGAGTGGCAGATTAGGGGTTAATAATAATATGCAGGGGTCAGCGATAGCAGGGGCGGCAGATTAGGGGTTAATAAGTGTAAGGTTAGGGGTGTTTAGACTCGGGGTACATGTTAGGGTGTTAGGTGCAGACGTAGGAAGTGTTTCCCCATAGCAAACAATGGGGCTGCGTTAGGAGCTGAACGCGGCTTTTTTGCAGGTGTTAGGTTTTTTTTCAGCTCAAACAGCCCCATTGTTTTCTATGGGAGAATCGTGCACGAGCACGTTTTTGAGGCTGGCCGCTTTCGTAAGCAACTCTGGTATCGAGAGTTGAAGCTGCGTTAAAAATGCTCTACGCTCCTTTTTTGGAGCCTAACGCAGCCTTTATGTGGACTCTCAATACCAGAGTTATTTTTATGGTGCGGCCAGAAAAAAGCCGGCGTTAGCTACGCGGGTCGTTACCGACAAAACTCCAAATCTAGGCCTTAGGGTTTATTTTATAGGTAAGTATTTAGATTTAAATAGGAATATTTTAATTAATAATATTAATATTAATTAGACCTATTTTAATAAGAATTTAGTTAGGGATGTTAGAGTTAGATAGGGTTATTATACTTAATATATATATAATATAATAACTATATTAACTATATTAACCCTAATATAATTAGGGTTGATATAGTTAATATATATAATATAATAACTATATTAACTATATTAACCCTAATATAATTAGGGTTAATATAGTTAATATAGCTGGCGGCGGTGTAGGGGGATTAAATTAGGGGTTAAAATTTTTAAAATAGATTGCGGCAGTGTAAGGGGCTCACTTTAGGGGGTAGGTAAGATAGATGGTGGCGGGGTAGGGGGCTCACTTTAGGGGGTAGGTAAGATAGATGGCGGTGGGGCTCACTTTAGGGGGTCGGCAAGATAGATGGCGGCGGGGTAGGGGGCTCACTTTAGGGGGTAGGTAAGATAGATGGCGGCGGGGTAGGGGCTCACTTTAGGGGGTAGGTAAGGTAGATGGCGGCGGTGTAAGGGACTCACAATAGGGGGTATGTAATGTAGCTTGCGATGGTGTAGGGGGATCACATTAGGGGGTTATAGATTTAATATAGCTGGCGGCGGGGTCCGGGGGCGGCGGTTTAGGGGTTAATACATATTTTATTGTTAGGATAGTGAGGGGGGATAGCGGTTAGAGGGATAGACGTGTCGGGCTATGTTTGGGAGGCGTGTTAGACAGTATGGGAGGGAGATTTTATAACTTTTAGTCAGGTTTTGTAGGCGCCGGCAGTTTCTAAAGTGCCGTGTCACTGGCGACTCCAGAAATTTGTGCTTACGCAGATTTCTGGACATCGCTAGTTTGTCAGACTTACGGCACTTTAGCCTCTGATGGCGCCGTATATAGGATAGCTCGAGTTGCGAGCTGAAACTGCGGACGGCGGGGGTTCCCTCGCTTGCGCCGCAAACTACGATCTTTATCGGATCGCGCCCAAAGTGTCCCAATACGTGTATATTGACTGTTCCATCTGCTGGGTGACTAAATTAAACCTAGGGGTAAAGACACAGAAAGGTGGTTCAGAGCTTGCAGCTCTCTTGGTCATTTTACTCCTTATTCTGGCACTCTCAACACTTTTTAATGAAAAGCATTATATATAAAAGGTTATTGTAGATATATAGATTACCTATTTTTTATATGGACTGACACCATGGACAAAAAAAATCAGATTTTAAAAAAATAATCAGATTTACTATGAATGCGAGCTACACTCATATCCCATACTTGAATGTGATGGTAGTAAAAAAGGGAGGGGTGCTACAGACTCACCTTTATGTGAAGGATACAGATAGAAATTAATTGCTTTTGGCTTCCACCTTTCACCCCAAATCACTTTTGGAAAGTTTACCTATTAGCCAATTTTCAAGGATCATTAGAATTGTCTCTGATGAGGGACAGATAAAAGTTAGGGAGGAGGAAATGACCAACAAATTCCTTGACAGAGGCTTTTCATTAAAAAGTGTTGAGAGTGCCAGAATAAGGAGTAAGATGACTAAGAGAGCTGCAAGCTCAGAACCACCTTTGTGTGTCTTTAACCCTCAGTTTAATTGAGTCACCCAGCAGATGAAACAGTCAATATACACGTATTGGGACACTTTATCTACAGACAACTCTCTGAAAGGTGTTTTCAAAACCCACCCTCTGATTGGATATAGGAGAGAAAAGAGTTTGAAGGACCTCCTGGTTCGAACTGACGCTATTCCAAGTTATGACGTCATAATGGTACTAATCATGTTCTCTACCTACAGCCCAGAAATGGACGGCATAGCTGTGATGACAGGCAGTCTCAGCCTGAAAGCTCTAACAAAATCTCTTTTTATGAAGTTGTCCCCTAACCTTTTTCCCACAGATGCAGTACACAGGAACCCTGTCAGCCCTATTATAGAGGAAGTGACTGGTAAGAATGGAAATTCTTCTGCATCAGGTAATGTGGCGGATTCAGGTAACTCATGGCGAAGCCCACAGATGTGTAATCATGCTAATTTGATGTGTGAAATGGTAGAAACTTCAGGAAGATATTATGTATGTGCTGATCTCCAGGATTCAGTTACTAACCCTATCATGGGAATGATACTCGCTCTCAAGCAACTATTTTATCCCACAAGTACTACACACAGTTAAATGAGCTTACATGCCACAAACCTAAACTAAAGGAATTTGATGGTTTACTAATAGGTGTTGCGGGGTGACTCTATCAAAGTCTATGGTACTGCACAGTTAAAGCTAAAGCTGGGGAATAGGGTAATAAGACACTCTGTCATTATAGTGGATCTGACAACTGATCGGTTAATCATTGGTATCGACCTTCTTAAGCAATTAAGTACCGTAATTGATTGTATAAATAATATTATTTGGTCGCAAGTTAAAGGACCTATTAATTATGAGCCCATCCAGCATACCTCACACTAGACATAACTGTCATGTGGTGGAAGAGAAGCCAGATGCTGTAGAGATTCATTTCAGAAATAGCTCTGCTCCTGAGATAACGGTTCTTAAAATAGATGGTCAGACTCCCCTAAGTGGTTCTGATGGTAATACCATTTGCCTGGGAAGATAGCCAATATTTCACTAGATGGCGATGTATTACCCATATCTTTCCACAAGGGGGATGCTAAATCCTTTAAAGGGGGTGATCAAGAGCAAATCTCCTTAGCTAATGGCTGTTCCCGTGATGATGAATGCCAACAACTACAAGAACTCCTGATGGAGTACAAACATATTTTTGCTAGGGATTCTTATCACTGTGGGACTACAGACCTGCACACTGCAAGAACCCAAACAGATCCCAATTACCACCTGTCTTTGTTAAACAATACAGACTTCCTTTAGCCTCATATGATTCTCTTGCAAAAATCATAAGGAACCTGGAAGAAAGGGGTATCATCAGACAGGTGCACAGCTCTTATAACAATCCTATTCTAGGTGTTCTTAAGCCCAATGAACAATGGTGTTTGTGTGATGACTTAAGACAGCTAAACAAACGAGTGTACATGTCTGGCTGGCCTGTGCCATACATTAACTACAGACAATTTAACTACAGACAATGGTGCTAACACATTTTTCGATTTGGTACTTAGGGATGTTGAGCAATTATTTCTGAAACCTGACTTTGTGTTTCAGAAAAGATTTGAGGAACATAAAAATGACTCAGCATCACTAAAGACCTTGAAATCAAGAAAGGAATTGGCTATTAAAGCGGCTGATAAGGGCGGCGCCTTGGTAGTAATGAGTCAGGAGGCCTATATATCTGAGATAGAACAACAATTCAGTGATACTTCAGTGTATGCTATGATTGGTTATGATCCCACACGCAAGATTCAAAAGGAAATTGCTAATATTCTGTGTCAAGCTATGAATAATGGATTGATCTCAAAAGGTTTGAATTATTTTTTAAATATTAAACATCCTGTTAGACCTGTCATATATTGTCTGCCAAAGATCCATAAAAATGAATTGAAACCTCCAGGCAGACCCATAGTGGCAGGTTCAGGGTCTATTTTTACCAATATTTCTGTTTTTTTTTGGACAGAATTTTGCAACCTTTTGTAATTAAATCCTCATCTTACATCAAAGATACCTATGATTTTCTAAAAAAGCTTGAGCAGCTTAATTTAGAGAATAATAAAGTAATTTTATTTACACTCGATGTATCTAGTTTGTACACATCTATCAAGCATACGAGTGGGATTGAGTCAGTAGCCAAAGTTCTAAGATGTGATAACAAGTATAATCAAGCTCAAATACAATTTTTTCTGGAGTTGTTGAAAGTTATACTTTATTTGAATTATTTTCTTTTTAAGGATGATTTTTTCTTCCAGAAAAAGGGTACTGCCATGGGATCCAATGTCGCCCCAACCTATGCCAACATCTTCATGAACAATTTTGAAGAATTATTTGTTTATGAACATGTATTGTTTAAGAAATTTGGTGCCACCTGGTGGCTGCTCATTGACAATGTGTTTGGCATATGGTATGGCGACATTGGATCCCTATTTTCTTTTGTTGATGATCTTAATAGATCAGTTAACGGAATTTAATTTAACTTGACATGGAATGAATAATCTGTCCAATTTTTGGACACATGTATCTATAAAGGGGAGGATGGATTGAAGGCTGATATTTATTCGAAACCAACAGATAAAAACATCACTTTAATAGCTTTCATCCACCCTCCACCTTTAGAGCTATACCCAAAAGTCAGTTACTGTGAGTAGACCATATTGTGTCTGATACTGATTTAAAAATAACACGGTTGGAAGAAATGTCCAAAAAAATTATAAAAAGGGGTTATCCTGCTGATCTTGTGTACAAAGAAAAACAAAATATTATTTAAGATCTGATACTAGGCCCATTACAACAAATAAAGTAAAGAAAAAACAGATAGGTTGATTTTTGTATCACAGTACAATACTATAAGTAGCCAGATAAACAAAATTATACTTAAGTATTGGTACACATTCTTCAGAAATGCCATTCTGACATTAATGCATTTTTAGATCCACCTATGCCAGCCTATAAAAGAAGCCCTAACATAAAAGATCAGTTAGTTAGAGCAGATGTTGGCAGCTGTAAATATACTCAAAGAACCATAACTGGTAAGCGATGCACAGGATGTTATCCCTGCCTTTCATGTGTCAACTGCAACTCTATGATAAAAGGTGATAACATTTTCCATCCCTATACAGGTAAAAAATATATTATCAGGGAATATTTGACTTGTAGATCAGAGTTTATTATTTATGCAATCAAGTGTCCATGTTCGTTGTTATATATTGGACAATCGACCAGAGAGGCACGTGAGAGAATCTCTGAGCACAAGTCAAATAGTAGATGTAATAAGGATGCTCCAGTTTCCTCACATTTTATACAGGCTGGCCATAATATCAGCCAACTTCGTTTCCAAATTTTGGAACAAATACATATGGCTAGAAGAGGTGGTGACAGGGAAGCCTTATTAAATAAAAGGGAGGCTTTTTGGATTAATGAATTTAATACCTTATGGCCTAAAGGCCTTAATAGGGAATGTAATTGGACAACATTTAAGATTTAAAGATCTAATGCTCTATTCTTTGGCTGTTTTTGGTAGGTTTGCTGTTTATGCATCTACTTTACCTATGTGTTTAATTTTTAATACTTTTATTTAGTTTGTATTTTCATGGGTTAGGTTTAATTATGCAATAATATTTAGTACAGATTTATTATTAACCCACTAATATACTGAGTATCCATTGTTTTTAATTTTTTGACTTAGTAAGGTATAGGGGATTCTAATTTGGAGGATTCTCATATTCCTTATTTTTTTAATAAATCTATACATGTGATTGTGTTCTTACTAATATAAAGGTAGTATAGATGAAATTATAATATAATGAGTATTTGTAACTATTTCAAAATGATTTTTTTAAATATTAAATTCACACAATTTATGTTTTTGTTATATTATGATGTTTTTCACAATTTGACTTGCCTTTTTAGGATCACTTAGCACTGTATCCTTTAGTGGATATACTGTTATAATTTTCAATTTATATTTTGTAACAATTTTTTGTATAGAAACTATTTTATTATGTGTAGTATTTTTGTTGACTACTAGAGGGCGATATTGATGCATTTATCACAATTGTTTGGCGCCATTGGGGCTATTATACTCACTTAATGTCAAGCTTGATAAAGGGCTTATTGTTAGCCCGAAACATTGCTTTGCTGTATTGAACCCTGTATGTTAAAATAAAGGTCACTTTATTCACCACAGCTAGAGATCACCTTTTATTTTGATTCTGTGCCATGCATTGATAGTGCCTAGCGCAGATGCAGGGATCCAAATTATTCACTGCCATTGATTGTGCGCAGGGATATTGGACCATAAAGGTACATGAGGAGGACCAGTATAAGCTGGCATTCTCCTTCCTAAAGGTCCAGTATGCATTCCAAAGGCTCCCATTTGTATACATAAATTCAGGACATGAATTTGCTGTATTCATGAATAAGACTATGCTTGATGCACTGGAAAGCGGGATGTTATCCTATGTTGATGATGTTTTGATCAAAAGCACGGACTTTGAAACACACATCACAGAACTTAAACATGTCCTCAGCCAACTTAAAAGGGAGGACAGGTGTCAAATTATCCCTACAAAAAGCTCAATGGTGCAGCACTCATGTAAACTTCTTGGAATATGAATTTACTTCTGAAGGGTTAAATCCTCAGAAGAAAAAGGTGGAAGCTATAATAAATTCTAAGAAAACAACTAACTTAAAGTAATTAAGATCATTCCTGGGTATGACGAATTATTCTCGCAAATTTATTGATAATTATGCAGAATTAGCTAAACCACTGCTACTTCTTCTAAAGAAGGATGTGAAATGGCACTGGAGTGAGGCTCAAAAGACAGCCATCAGAGAGCTGATGAGAAAACTCACTCAAGTACCTTGCTTAGCATACCCTGAAGGGGGTAAACCTTTCTACTTAGAGACAGGTTACACAGAAATAAGCATGAGCGCTATTTTATACCAAAAGCATGAAAATTTAAGCAAAGTAAATGCATCACAGATTTTGAGCCCATGTCTTAAACACTGTTGAGACATGTATTGATAAATAACTATAATGCTCATCTATATTTGATATAAGATGGTGACTGTGAAATGAAATATGTACCAGTATATCAAATTAACTGATATACAAAACAATTCAGATATACATATATTTATTATTGGTTTACACTACTAGTCCTCATAAAAATTTGATTTTTAAAAGCATATTTTAATCTAGAATTGGTAATATACTCGTGTTTGGTCTCAAATTGTACATTTTCAATAGTATTATATGGTCCCATATATATTGAACATATAATTTATTAATGCTGGAAATTATAGGTGTGTTTAATGAACATATTGAGGTATATATCAATTAAGCTGTAGCAGTGTTGAAAATGAAAATGTCTTTAATGCCTATATCGCGCTCCGGTGGTTTAGGTGATAATTGCAACCAAAGGGGATTGTAGTATTAAATAACCATATGCATTCTCAAAGAACTAATGAAATGTTCAGCTCCTTTAGGGCCAATTAGAGACAAGCATGGTTTATCGCGTATACAAAATGTTCACCAATGATTAGAATTAAAAAAATGTGGGATTTATCACGTGATTTATTCTCTTGCACTGGAAAAAAAAAGGTCATGCTGCTGAATTTGGTCACTGACTTAAACCTGCTGCGTTGGATTACAGAAAGCAAAATTGAACCTAATTTTATTTCCAGAAATTGCAAATATGTTTCTTATTTATGACGGTAAACTGGATTAATCTGAAAAAGCTGAAACTTGCAAATTGGTTTTGTCGTAATGTATAGAGTTTTGTAATTCAATATTTTAAAACAAAGCCATTCATTGTTGCCACAGTTTAATTGAAGCTGGTAATTTAAAGAGGTACTTTGTATTTTAAATCTATGTTTCATAGCCTGGTATAGTTTAAAAATAATTATAGTTGCTAAGTAAATCCTACTGCTAAGAAAGGTTTTTGTGTTTCATATTTATAAGTCAGTCTAACTTATTGTGAAATCTCTTAGAAATTGGCATATAATTTGGCTGTTGTATTAATAAGATAAAATTCCTGGTGGTTTAATTAAAGATATATATATATATATATATATATATATATATATATATATATATATATATATATATATATAGAATGTAGCAAAGAAGCACTCACTGAACAGTTCCAACTGTGACAAAAAGTTTTAATTCAAACTAGTGACGTTTCGGGACAGTGAGGAAGGGACTGTTACTGTCCCGAAACGTCACTAGTTTGAATTAAAACTTTTTGTCACAGTTGGAACTGTTCAGTGAGTGCTTCTTTGCTACATTCTATTATTAACCTTATAGCACCCTGACAAGCTGCAAAAGTTGGTGAGAGTGCACTTACACCACTGCTTGGTATATATATATAACTATTTGCGGGCTAAATAGTTCAATTATACTTTTCTGAAAGTTATCTCAGATTTATTGAGATTTAGTAAAATTTGTGTGATTTATCTGGTTTTATGGTTAACTAAGCATTGTTAAGTTAGCAGTCCATATATCGGCATTGGACTAAGAATTGTTTGCTAATTAAAGACTGTTCTGGTATTCTCATTTGTGGTCATTTTAATAAGCAATTCATCGTAAGGTTAATTTTTAGAGATATATTTTTATGATCTGTTTTGTATAGAAAATTGTAACAGAATAAGCATGTATAATTGATTCATGATCTAACTTTTACATAAAGATCATTCAAAGTGTCTATAAAGATAACTAATCAAGAACAAAGGATTGAATATTAATAACTAATATTCATAATTATAGGATATACAACATTTATTGGTTGGCAACTGTTAAGATAAGTACACCAACATTATACCGGAGGTTACTGCTGAAAGAATAATAAATTATATTGTAACCCTAATATATCCAACAATGAGTAATTGATATGCATTATACTGTAAAAATGTCCATTAAACATTTTTTTCCAAGATTGTTCATAAAATTATATTTTTTCTATTTTTGTTTATTTTTGTTTATGCAACAGTAAAGGATATTAATATCTCACATTTAAAATGGATGCTTTTCCTGGTCAAAAGAGTGCATTTTGAAATATTTCTCATACTGCAAAATGTGTTTTGTAAAAATGGTGCGATTTTTAGAATAGAAACTGATTCTTTCACATTAAACTGTATCTCACTGTAGCAACTGTGTTTATGCAATCTCACTGTACCAACCTCGGTTATGCAATCTCACTGTACCAACCACGTTTATGCAAACTCACTGTACCGACCGCGTTTATGCAGTCTCCCTGTACCGACCACATTTATGCAATCTCACTGTACCAACTGTGATTTCATAAATGTGGCCAACATTGAGTTTCAAATTTTTTCTGATACTGTCAATATGGATTTTGAGTGATTACACACTATAATACTTCAAAATAGTTTTTCAAAGATAGCACAAGAAAATTGTGTTGTTTGTTAAGTTATTATCAGTATTGAAAATTGAAATGCAAATGAAAATGGCAAATACAATGACAATTTTACAGGTTTAGATATTACCTCAGAAGTGTTTGAATTGATACCATTGTATAGTGTGTGATATTAATAATAAATTACCTGTAACAATAACCTTTTGTATTCTAGAACAATATCAATATGTGTTAATGAATAATGGTGCCATTTAAACAGAGGAATTATGGGTATAATAGTCATGTGTTGGGTGAGTTATTTATTTTATAATCCTGTAAAATTGCTTATTATACACGGTTTTAATCTTAATTGATTGAGCAGAAAGCATTTTTCAAGATGTGTGTGATTTGTTGCCTACAATCAACAATTTAGTGTGAAATTAATATGTCACCGAAGAAAATGGCAGCAACTTCTATGATCTACCATAGCAGGATAAACAAAGATTACACACTGTCCATTGTCAAAGCACAAAGTTGAGAAATTTGCTACATTGAAACAATGGACCCACTTCAATTTCGCCAAAAGTTTACATTCTCACTGTCCAGAACTAGACTGCAGGATAACAGCATTCCAAATAATAATAATAATAATAATAATAATAATAATAAAAAAAACAAATTTTATTTTTTTCCAAAATAACCAAATACACCCTTTTTAAAATGGTTTACTCTAACACACAGAATTTTTTAAAGGAACTTTATCAAGTTCACAACAATGCAAGATTTCAGTTAGCTACACCAGCTACATCTTTTTTTTTTTTCTTTTTTTTCAAACAACAGTACTATGGATCTAGAATTCTATCAAGAAACACAGAACAGCAAATAATAAGATCTTGTTCTTGTCAACATAATTGCCAAGACAAAAAGGAGAGTACTGTAAAGTAGCATTACAAAAATGTATAAATGCAGCCATTTTAAGAGTACTTTTGCCAAAGGGTTTTTATAGAAGTTGTGGTTGGAATTTGTGTTTTTTTTTTTTTTTTATTATTTTTATTTTTATTGAAACTCACAAATATACAAAAATCATAATCAAGTTACAGTGTCATGTTACATAACTGAATGTCATTGTTCGGGATATCATATAAAACCTACAAATATTGCATAGATACCTAGTGAGTCTCATTATACAATTTCTTTTAAAACATAACTTTTTGGAAAACATGACACCCTAGGCTAAACATGTGTCCTAGGATGGGGGGCTTTTTAGTTTGAAAATAGAGAACAGGAATAAACAATTAACAACAAAACAAGTTTTGCTATGTATCAAATCAGATCATGTGCCCAGTATGAGGAGAAACCAATTAGATCTTAGGTTATAAGACATCTTCAGTTTAATCTAAAGACCTCCCTCGTGTGGCCCCTCTACCATATATTCCATTCTCCCCTTATGGCTGCCTCCAACATGTATATCGTATTTTTAAAAGGGTAGAGCACTCTCCTCTGGGTGGAGAGGTCTAGCGACTCCAAAAAGAGTCTCCATTTTACAATGAAACGAGCAACTCTGTTATCAACATCATACAAAGTGTCACATTGTTCATACATTAAAGATTTCAGTAGCGTTTGCTTTAAGAAACTAACAGAGGGGGGATTAACATTTAACCACTTACGAAAGATGCACTTTCTTGCCAAGAGTATGATATTAATCAAGAGTTTCCTATCTCGCCTTGAGACTTCTAAGTGCTCTAAGAATATCACTTGATTGGGAGTAAGGATGATGGGAGCGCGCATAATTCTAGAGAGCCAGAAGGATACCTGATTCCAATATCTACGAATTTTGGGGCAGTACCACAGGTAATGTAAAAAGTCAGGCTTAGGGTAAGAGCATTTTCCACACACATTTGAGAAATCTGCCCTCCATTTACTCAGTCTATTAGGTGTGAGGTAGTCCTGATAAATAACCCTTATTTGGGATTCCCTAAGGTCGGCTGCCAAGGTCGCTGACCAGGTAAGGGTGAGGCTGTCTAGGATGGTCTTGTCAGAGGAGATCGTCGGTAGTTTTTTACGCCAGTTGTCTAAAAGGTGAGACATGGTCGTGGCTGCTTTTGAGTTTATGAGTGCAGTGTAGATTGAGGAAATAGTGTAATTATGAGCTCGAAACTGCGCTATGGTACGCACTAGCGGGGGGATGGCCCAGAATGTCTCGCAGTGTTGTAAAATGTGGTTGATATAGTGTCTGGCCTGGAAGTAGGCAAATCTATTGGTGTAGGGGATTAAGAACTTTCTGCATAATTCGTCAAAGGGCAAGACTGTTTTAGCTGAGTGATCTAACATTTTATCTAGATTGTCAACCCCCAGAGCTTTCCACGTCTGGAAGACAGGGTATAGCGTACCAGGGTGGAATCTCAGATTACCTGTCAAGGGAAGGTATTTGGTGTGGGTGGGGTCCCACCCCAAGGTTCTGGTTAAGGATCTCCACCCAAGAAGCACATCTCTAAACATCGGGTGAGTAACCACACTCGCAGGGAGCTCTGATAGGGTGGCATGCGGGAGGAAAGCAGGAGATATTTGAGGTAAGGAAGCTTCTTCTAAGTGAGTGCTAGAGAAATGTTGGGTGTTTAGTGCCCAGTCTAATGGGAACTTTGCCAGGGAGGCCCAGTTATAATATACTAGGTTCGGCAACCCCAGTCCCCCACGCGAGTAAGGGAGATAGAGTTTATGTGCTCCAATACGTGGCTTACCCCCTTTCCATAGAAAGGTTCTGATTATAGCATTTAGGAAGGCCACATCTCTCCGTGTGAGTAATAATGGGAGCATTTGCATGGGATATAGAATTTTGGGGAGGGTCATCATCTTGACAATGTGGACTCTACCCATAAGAGATAGCGGCAAGTTTTGCCATGCCACCAGCTCTGTTTTGATTTGGTGGACAAGCGGGGTTATATTGTGAGAATACCAATGCTGCGGGTTTGCTGAAATATGTATGCCTAAGTAAGTTAAGTGGTTCTCTACCGGTCTAAAGGGGTATATCTCAGGGACGTGGTCAGATCTCCGGTGTAACCATAGGATTTCAGACTTTGAAACATTTATTTTATACCCTGAGAACCGTCCGAACAGCTCAATGGCATTCAGGATAGCTGGGATGTGTGTCTGAGGGTTAGAAACAAAAAGTAACATGTCATCTGCATAGAGGGCGATTTGAAGCTTATGAGATGCCAGTTGTATTCCTGGGAAGATACCTCTCAGGTGCACTGCCAGGGGCTCTAGAGCCAAGTTAAAGAGCAGCGGGGAAAGAGGGCAGCCCTGTCGTGTTCCCCTATGAAGAGGAATCGGGGGAGAGTATAGATTGTTTACCAAGAGGTATGCAACCGGGTGAGAGTATATGTTAGTGAGGAAAGTTGTGAAGTGTCCTGATATACCAAAAGCCCTCATAGAATGGAAGAGATGTGACCACTCCACACGATCGAAGGCCTTCTCTGCGTCAAGTGACAGCAGGAAGGCCTCCGAGAGAGACGAGAGGGTTCCCTGTTGTCTAGCCTGCCAGTAGTGAGATATTGCATGAAGGACTTTGCGAATGTTTGTGATCGATGAGCGGGTAGGGGTGAAACCTGTTTGGTCCGGGTGTAGGACGTGAGGGAGTACATGTTTCAGTCGGTTCGCTAAGAGCTTGGTGAGTAACTTGTAATCAACGTTTAAAAGGGATATGGGCCTATATGAGGCTGGGAGTGTGGGATCTTTGCCCGCTTTATGAATGACTGTAATATTAGCTGCAGAGAAACTGGCAGGAGGGACGGTATGTTCTGTAAAGAAGTGGTCAAATAAGGTGGTGAGGATCGGGGTAGTTTGGTCAGAGAGCATCCTATAAAATTCGATGGGCAGCCCGTCTGGGCCAGGTGTCTTTCCCAAAGCGAGAGATTTAATAGTCTGGGTGACCTCTTCAGGAGAGATCGGGGCATTAAGATTAGCTAGCTGTTCCTCCGTGATTGTGGGTAGAGTTAAGTCTTTCCAGAACTGTTGATGTGCAGTGTCGTGAGGTGGCTGTGATTGATACAAGTTAGTATAGTAATTTGTAAATTCCGTCACTATCATAGATCTATCATTGGTTAATTGGCCCTGGCTGTTTATAGCTGGAACTCCTCTGTTAGCTTGTTTAATTTTAACCAAGGAAGCTAGGAATTTTCCAGCTCTATTACCATGGCGCAGAAATAGGCCTTGGTTTTTGGTTTCCCTGTGTATGGTGTTTTGTAGCATGAAAGCGTCTCTTTCCCTTTTAGCCGTGAAATAGGCGGTTCTGTTGTGTGAGGTGGGGGACCGACAATATTGGGCGTATGTGTTGGTCAGCTGAGTGTTATAGTGTTCTTCCCTGCCACTCTGGAGGCGCTTCTGTTTAGAGAGATAAGCAATTATGTCGCCCCTCAGGACCGCTTTGGCTGTTTCCCAAAAAAGAGTTGGGGAGGAGAGATGTGTCTGGTTATTGTTCATGTAATCGTCCCATTGTCTCCTTAGGAACATTATAAAATCAGGAGATTTTATGAGGTAGGTTGGAAATCTAAACACCCTTTTATTAGTAGGTTGGGGAGAGTGGGTAATAGTCAAAGAGATTGGAGCGTGATCTGAGATGGTCAAATTAGCTATTTTGGCTTCTGTGACTAGAAGTTCCAGAGAGCTAGAAGTTAGAAAGAGATCAATGCGAGAGAATGAGTTGTGTGCCCTCGACGCGCAAGTGTAGTCCCTACCCACAGGGTTCCGTCTCCTCCAGATATCTTGTAATCCCAGAGAGTCATACAAGGCCCTAAAGACCTTGGTCGGGAAAGTTGTCATGGGTCTACGGTCCCCAGATTGGAGAATACCGGTAGGGTCTCTGAATCTGTCGAGAATGGGATTGGGCGTCAAATTGAAATCTCCTGCCATAATGATTTTAGTGTCCAGGTGTTGGGCTAGAGAGTTAGTTATAGATTTCCAAAACGCAGGCGCTCTATGGTTAGGGCCATATACATTGCAGAGGGTGTACCAATCCTCCTGCCATTTCAGCCTGACAATGATAAATCTCCCCTCAGGATCCCGGATTACCGACCCTAATTGGCAATCTAGATCTTTGCGTATGAGGATCGCCACTCCTCTACTGGAGCTATTGTATGGGGCATAGAGGATCTCCGTGATCCATTTGGCTTTGAGTTTTTCATGTTCAGAGGCGGTAAGGTGTGTCTCTTGTAGAAACATAATATGGGCCTGCGTTTTTTTAAGATACGTCAAAACAGTTTTTCTCTTAATGGGCGAGTTAATCCCTCCCACATTCCAGGAGCATATTTTTAACGTCATTTAAAGACAAAAGGGGGGGTAGGAAGTTACAAGTGCAGCGCGTGTCTCTACCTGCGATCTGTGCTTGGCTAAATTAGCAGGGCAACGCATGTTTGACCTATCAAATTTCACCATTTAAGGGGGGCATGGGGGGACATAGGCAGCGGTCTGGCCTAGCAGTGTATAAAGAAAGATCTAAAACATATTGCATCAAAGAACAGGGCAGCTCATATCTCACATATACGTAAACAATTGTAATTATTGCCATAATCTCTGCAAGTTGAGTGACATACTGTATGTTCATAATATTGACAGTCTCGAACATTACTCTATGCTGCCTAGTTAACTGGACATTTCTCTGAAAAGTAAGGCACACATTATACAGTTTCCAATTACTTATTACACATAGCAAAAACATAACATATTTACATATAACAACCAGGACATGAACGTCCCTGAACATTTTCATACAATACCTATCCATTAAGGTATTTTCTTGAGTCCTATAGGAAGAAATCTGAGGCGTAAATTCACCACCTCAGTAACATTTTGTATGTCCGACCCTTAGGGTCATCGGCTGGTTTGTCTACGTCAGCCAGGAGAGTCCCTGCTCCCTGGGGAAAGAGTAGTGGGAGAGTTCCTTTCTTGATCCAGGTAATCCTGTGCCTCTCTAGGAGAATCAAATAGTTTGAATCCTTTTGGAGTGCGGAGCTTGAGGCGTGCAGGAAAAAGAAGAATAGCTTGGCGTTTGTCCTTGTGCAGAGAGCTACAAATCGGAGCAAAGTCTTTTCGCTTCTTAGCAACTTCCACTGAGTAGTCTTGAAATATATAAATCCGTTTTTCATCATATAGCAACATTTCTACCCTCCTATACGCTTGTAGAAGCTGGATCTTAGATTGGAAGTTAAGGTATTTAATCATTACCCCTCTAGGAGAGGGTTTCTTCCCGTCTTCAGGTGGCCTGAAGCCTCCAATGCGGTGGGCTCTCTCCACCTTCATTGGTATCTGATCAGCTGAGATGCCCAACAGATTAGGGAGTGAGTTCTCTGCAAAGTATAGTAGCTCTGAAGGGCGGACAGATTCTGGGAGTCCCACCAGCCGGATATTGTTCCTGTGTGAGCGGTTTTCCAAGTCATCCAGCTTTTGGTGCAGATATTCATTTTGTCGCAGCAGCTTTTTGACTTGAATAGAGGAAGTATGGTGGTTATCTTCCAGGTCAGAAATTCTCTGCTCTGCCCCCGTCAGCCTGGAATTGAATTGCTTAACTTCTGAGGTTAAGTTGTCCATTCCCCTTTGGAGAATTTCGAGTTTGGACAGTAGCAAAGAGCTCATTTGTTGTTCCTCCAAGTTAGAGTTGTCAGATTCTCGAACTGGGGCAGGTTTTGTTGGAGAGCTTGGATGCTGGGCATCCGGAGGTTGTTTGTGCCTTTTATCTTGTTGGGATTTGTTTCTGCTCGACATTTTTGGGGTTGTTAGAAATCTGTCCATAGAGAGGGGGGTGCGAGCCAAGGGGAGGGTGATAAGATGTTATGTCTCCGCGTATCTCTCCCCAGGGAGTATGCCACCACTGGGCTCTGTCGGAGAAAGGAGAGAGGATATGACCCGCTCCCAGCTATGGAGCGGGAAAGGGGGAGGAGAGATACTATCTAGACCCAGGCCGGGTCCCTATACCTTGATATTATAGTCCCAATGGCAATGGAGGGTGTGTGCTTCACACAGTGGTCTGTAAAGATTCTGTCTCCAATACTGGGTTGTCTGCCACCAGGGGAGTAGACAGTCAAGATCCTGTTTACCCAGGGGGTGCAAGTTGGACTATGTCGTCCCGGGGAGCACTCCAGCGAGCAATTGAGTGTATATACCGGGCTGCTCAGCCGCAGCATCAAGGGATAAATAGTTAGAATGTTTCTGTCAAAAGCAGCAATTTGCCAAACAGTACATGCAGTTTAGTGTTCTTGTTTCCAGTTAAAGATACCAGGTGAATATGATCCTTAGAGACAATACAACCAAGCCTGCTGAAGTGGGTTATTTACTCTCTCACAGTATCCTAGACTCAAAGGTCTCACAGTGGTCCCTTTCAATTTAGTTAATTATTAGGTTGCCGGTTGTATGAGTATGAAGGCCTGCAAGTTGTATAATCTGAGCAGTAATCCCATTCCCTTTGGGCATACTCACGAGTCATAGAACTCCAGCAGGGTTGTGCCTGATAAACTCCTGCGTTTGCGAAATGGTCCGGTAGTAGCGGGTACAGACCGCTTACATGAGGAGTAGTCTGTAGGTGATGGCGCAGGGTCTCCTAACTGCGAGTGTCCCCGGCTGCTTGTGCAGGAAATTCCTCAGTCTTTACCGGCCCCAGTATCAGTTAGGAGGTGTATGGCTCCGTGAGAGCAGGAGACAGTCCGGTCAGCGTAGTGTACACGCTCCACGAGGGGAGCCAAGATGGCGGCCAGCTGTTAGCGATGTCTCCGGTGGTGAGGCGAAAGATGTACCGACCTCACAAGTCGCTGCATCGGCTATGCACAATGCCTCCAGGCTAATTCAGATCTTGCTGTAGCCAAGGAAGAGCTTGGGAGCCAGTGTGGGATTGCAAAAAACAGTATTTTTTAGAATTGAGCACGGAGCTCTGTATGAGTGCGACCACACTGTAGCTCCTCCCACCGGAAGTCTCGGTCTCTGGAATTTGTGTTTTATTTTGCTTCTATCGGTTGTCATTTGCTGTGCAAAACATTATGTATTAGGCCAATTTATATAATTGAATATGTAAATTTCAGTAAAACCTATCGATAGACAATATAAAAGATGAAGACAGTCTAAGTGAATCAAGATTATCATTTCATCAGGTTATCCAATATGAATTTGTCGGCTGATGTAAGTGTGTTTGCACCAGCTGTGCCTTAATGGCTTTAGCAGGGATTATCAGATAAGGAACTGGAAAAAAATGTAAGCATTTCCTAATATAATGACTGTGGCGAGCCTTGTCTATGCCATTAACAAGTTCTGATCGGTTCCCTAAATAAGGAGTTTGGCTATATAAAAAAAATAAAAACAGCAAACAAAGGTGCAATCAAAACATTTTCAAATTCACACACTATGATCATTTGATGCAATATTGTAAAAACAGTTTATAAATACATGGGGCCATATTACAAGTGAAGCGCATGCGCTCTTCAGGCTTAGTGATCGTATTACGAATTTAAAGTAATTTAAAGTTGCACAAAACACATCAAAAATACATTACGAAGTACACTTAAACTCATAATAACAACGTCTAATAAAAATAATTTTTTTAAAAAATATTGCACGCAAACGTTATAAGGGCCCAAACATATGAGACCTCAGGTACAACACTCACTGGTCTTAATACAACAGGAGATTTATTCAGTGACGTTTCGGGTGGGAATACTCCCCTTCCTCAGACCAATGTACAATACAGTGATGAAAACATTTATACCTGCACATCAGACTCTCCCCCTGTGAAAAAACGCCAAAGATGGCTGCCAGGCAATCCATCCTTTGTAAATAAACATGCACAGTGTCAATTTATACAGGGAAACAAAATATCTCAATATATAAACATAAATATATACAAATACAAAGTGTCCTTGTTTAAACTCATTGCCTATACATAGAGACAACTGTATAATACTAGCAGCCGGTGGCAAGGTATTTTTTGGAGTATGGCCACACAGTAGCAGACCTAAGGTTCACACTAATTGACCATGTCCCCCCTCTATCCCGTGGGGGTGATAGAGGTAAACTGCTCCTGAAAAAAGAAGCAGAGTGGATCTACAAATTGGGCACTATTTACCCAAGAGCCCTGAATATGGGTATAGACTGGCATTGTTTCCTTTGAACTAGTTGACCCCTCTGATGGAGATTAGCCTCCTTTGAACTAGTTAACTATTCTTATGGAGAATATGGATACATCATCAGACATACCTTATGTTGGAATGGTCCCCAATCCTGCACTAGATACACTTATGAACATGTGTCAGATAGGACTATATATCTTGTTTTGCATGCTTTCGGCTAGATTATGAGATTTTGTCGGTAAGGCTGTGCGGTGCTAACGCTTCTTTTTTTCTCACCGCTCACTTAAAGGGACATTATACACTAATTTTTTCTTTGCATAAATGTTTTGTAGATGATCTATTTATATAGGCAATGAAATTTTTTTTTTTTTAAAAAAAGTTTAGTTTTGCTTATTTTTAAATAACAATGCTCAGATTTTCAGACTCCTAACCTAGCCCCAAAGTTTTATGTGAGTACTGATGTATACCTTCTCCAGCTTGCTCCTGTTTGTGTAAAGGGTCTTTTCATATGCAAAAGAAGGGGGAGGGGGGAAAAGTGTCTTATTTCCCACTTGCAGTGGGCTTTCCCGCTACCTTTTCAACAGAGCCAAACTGACAGCTTCTAAGTAAGTTTTTAAACAGTTTTATACTGGATTTTTATATCAGTATCTGTGCATCTTATTCTTTATAGTAGTGTCTATTACATGCAGTTATAGGAAAATGAGTGTATACTGTCCCTTTAAGACAGCGCTGGTATTACAAGTTTTCTGCAAGACGGCGTTAGCCTCAGAAAAGTGAGCGCTGAGCAAAATTTTGCTCCACATCTCACCTCAATACCAACACTGCTTACGGTAGCGGTGAGCTGGCTAAACGTGCTTGTGCATGATTTCCCCATAGGAAACAATGGGGCTCAGCCGGCTGAAAAAAAAAACTAACACGTGCAAAAAAAGCACCGTTCAGCTCCTAACGCAGCCCCATTGATTCCTATGGGGAAAGAAAAAATATGTCTACACCTAACACCCTAACATGAACCCCGAGTCTAAACACCCCTAATCTAACACTTATTAACCCCTAATCTGCCACCCCCGATATCGCTGACACCTACATTATATTATTAACCCCTAATCTGCCGCTCCAGACACCGCCGCCACCTACATTATACCTATGAACCCCTAATCTGCTGCCCCCAACATCGCCAACACCTACATTATATTTATTAACCCCTAATCTGCCGACCCCAATGTCGCCGCCACCTACCTACAATTATTAACCCCTAATCTGCCGCCCCCAACGTCGCCGCCACTAGAATAAAGTTATTAACCCTTAAACCTAAGTCTAACCCTAACCCTAACACCCCCCTAATTTAAATATAATTTAAAATAATCTAAATAAAATTACTACAATTAAATAAATTATTCCTATTTAAAACTAAATACTTACCTATACATTGTATCTATCTTAGGGTTTATTTTTATTTTACAGGCAAGTTTGTATTTATTTTAACTATTTAATAACTACCTAGATAAAATAAATACAAAAGTACCTTTAAAATAAAACCTAACCTAAATTACAATTACACCTAACAATAGACTATAAATAAATTAATTAACTAAATTAAATTAAACTAATTACTATTAAATAGAATAAACTAAAGTACTAAAAACCCCCCACTAAATTGCAAAGAAAAATAAAATAATTACAATTTTTTTAAACTAATGACATCTAATCTAATCCCCCTAATAAAAAAAGCCCCCAAAATAATAAAAAGCCCTACCCTATACTAAATTACAAATAGCCCTTAAAAGGGCTTTTTGCGGGGCATTGCCCCAAAGTAATCAGCTCTTTTACCTGTAAAAAAAAGTAAAATACCCCCCAACATTACAACCCACACACCCAACCCTACTCTAAAACCAACCCAATCCCCCCTTAATAAAACCTAACACTAACCCCTTGAAGATCATCCTACCTTGAGACGTCTTCCCCCAGCCGGGCCGAAGTCCTCCAAGAAGCCGGGCAGAAGTGGTCCTCCAGACAGCAGAAGTCTTCATCCGATCCGGGCAGAAGAGGTCCTTCAGTGGGGCAGAAGTCTTCATCCAGACGGCATTTTCTATCTTCATCCATCCGGAGCGGAGCGGGTCCATATTCAAGAAATCCGACGCGGAGCATCCTCTTCCAATGAAGTCCAACCGAAGAATGAAGGTTCCTTTAAATGACGTCATCCAAGATGGCGTCCCTTCAATTCTGATTGGCTGATAGAATTCTATCAGCCAATCGGAAATTAAGGTAGGAAAAATCCTATTGGCTGATGCAATCAGCCAATAGAATTGAAGTTCAATCCTATTGACTGATCCAATCAGCCAATAGGATTGAGCTCGCATTCTATTGGCTGTTCCAATCAGCCAATAGAATGCGAGCTCAATTCTATTGGCTGATTGCATCAGCCAATAGGATTTTTCCAACGGATGTACATTAACCTGAATTTACCGGTTGTAGCTATACTGATTGATCTGCATTCCAGCAGCTGCAGACATACTAACGAACACAAACATATATTTTTGGTATGTTTTTATAGGTCTCTTTATAGGCAATGAGTTTAAACAAGGACACTTTGTATATATTTATGTTTATATATTGAGTTATTTTGTTTCACTGTATAAATTGACACTGTGTATGTTTATTTACAAAGGATTGGTTGCCTGGCACCCATCTTTGACATTTTTTTTCACAGGGGGAGGGTCTGATGTGCAGGTATAAATGTTTTCATCACTGTATTGTACATTGGTCTGAGGAAGGGGAGTATTCCCCGAAACATCACTGAATAAATCTCCTGTTGTATTAAGACCCGTGAGTGCTGTCTCCTATTTGCTATATCATAACCCTGTAAGGTAACAATGACCGGTGCAGAGTCTCCAAACACATTTCAAAGAAATAACTTGCATCCGGTTTCTTCAATAGGGATGTTACCACTTTATTCACATATTGTGGTACACTTCACATCCAAATACATCCAACAGATCAGTCCTCCACCTGGCACCTTTATATAAGATACAAAACAAACTTAAACACCCACTTTAAATAGTATTCCACACAGGGATCTATACACACTTCTCATCTGAAAATCACTAAACAGAAACAGCAGGCACCAACCTCCTGTGATGACATCATCATAAAAAAATGACTAAGCTAAAAATTTGAAAAAAGTACTGAAAACAGATTTAAACTTCAAAATAAACAGCAGGAAGGCTAAACTGCATCCCTGTGCTATATATTCTATGCATAGATCATCCAAAAATGATCTTTTGTCATGGCCACAGGTAAACAAAAACCAGTCAAATTACAAAAAGGGAAGTTGCTCCCTCCTACATACACAAAAGTACTCATTTTTAGTACCAATAAAAATCACAGTAGGGTAAATTATACTCCATATCATACTGAACACATTTCTTATTAATTCTTTCTCATACTGATCCTAACTGATTTGAGTAAGATGACCAAGAAATATGATCTAAGATAAAACTTAAGCACATGGTTAATGCAATCAAAAAAACAAAAACAAACAGCAACTAAATTATCTTCAATCCAAAAAGCACGAGAGCCAGACTTGCTTATTGAGACCCCAGGGTGAAATCATTTGCAACTTATAAATCAACTCTATCTCTCTTCTGAGTAGTAATTTATTCACATTCCCACCTCTGGGGGGTCTGTTGACTTGATCTATGGGCATACAGCGAAGGTTGGTAACCGTATATTTCTCTTGCAATAAATGCAATGCCACCAGCTGGTCACTCTTTCCTTTGTTCAGGGCCTGTCTTATGCTTGACCGATGATTGGCCATTTTGTCCTTCAGGGGGCACTCCGTTTTTCTTACATAGGTAAGGCCACACGGGCATTTAATAATGTAGACCACCATCTGCGAAAAACAGGTTAATCTATGCTTCAAATAGATCCTTTTGCCCATCCTAGGGTGACTAAATGAGTTGCCCACAATAAGGCTGTTGCAGGTTATACATCCATCTGATCTATTGCAACCTGGGTTAATGTCCCAACTGCTGACATCATAACTTTGAATAGGGTCAGTTTGAACCAGGAGGTACTTCAAAATCTTTCTTCCCCTATATCCAATCAGAGGGTGGGTTTTGAAAACAAAGTGTCCCAATACATGTCTATAGACTGTTTCATCTGCTGGTGACTAAATTAAACCTAGGGGTAAAGACGAAGGTGGTTCAGAGGTAGCAGCTCTCTTGGTCATCTTACTCCTTATTCTGGCACTCTCAACACTTTTTAATGAAAAGCCTTATATATAAAAGGTTATTGTAGATGTATAGATGACCTGTTTTTTATATGGAATGACACCATGGACAAAAAAAATCATATTTAAAAAAAAATCAGATTTACTATGAATACAAGCTACACTAATGTCCCATACTTGCATTTGATGGTAGTGAAACAGGGAGGGGTGCTACCGACCGACCTCTATGTGAAGGATACAGATAGAAATTCATTGCTTTTGGCTTCCAGTTTTCACCCCAAATCACTATTGGAAAGTTTACCTATTAGCCAATTTTCAAGGATCAATAGAATTGTCTCTGATGAGGGACAGATAAAGGTTAGGGAGGAGGAAATGACCAACAAATTCCTTGACAGAGGATTTTCATTAAAAAGTGTTGAGAGTGCCAGAATAAGGAGTAAGATGACCAATAGAGCTGCAAGCTCTTAACCACCTTTTTGTGTCTTTAAACCTAGGTTTAATTTAGTCACCCAGCAGATGGAACAGTCAATATACACATATTGGGACACTTTATCTACAGACGACTCTCTGAAAGCTGTTTTCAAAAACCATACACAGAAAGGTTCCAGCTAACCGAGAAAAAATGTTCCAACAAAGTAAGAGGGTAAGATAAATAAACTAGGTTTATTGATGAACAGTGCACTAAAAACAAAAAGATGGACAAAAGCGTATGACCATACAGTAGAACAAAAGAATGGTCATAAAAATGTCAGCAAAAGAGCAGACGTGTTTCATGCGGGACCACCGCACTTAATCACTGCTTAACAAATAAGTCTGGCATCGGTCTTATTAAAGGTACATACTCACACATAGTCACCTGTATGTTATCAATTCAATTACATGTTATAAGAGACTACGTATATAACCCTAGCACAGACCTTAGAATACAGGACACAAGAATACTGTTATATATAAGATATAACTTAAAAAAAAGTGTGCAAAAAAATATATTAGTAGTAAGAAAACAAAAGTCCAAACCAAACGGTATATTTAATATAAAAAATGTTGCTTATAAAAGCAAATACCAACTTTTAAATAGGCAGCGCTTATCATATGCTTAAAACTATTAACACTGCTAATGAACACGGCAATACTATCAATACAATATTGTTTAGAAAATAAAGGCAAAATACATGTCAAAATACACATATGCTAAATACATCTTTTTTGGCAAATACTGGAATATCTATAACCAGGAGAAAATTTGCTTCTTCGTTATATATAAAAAAGCTAAACATACAAAAATGAAAAATTGCCTATAAATATAGCCCTAAATAACAGCATACTAGTTAATTGGATATTCTTTTTTGTACATTACAGACTTTTTTTGTACATTACAGACTACACAAATAGGTTCACATCCACGTCAACATTTAGACCTAGGAGGGATCTAGTGTTAAGATAAAATATCCATCTCACCTTCTTTTTACTCAAAAGATATTCCCTATCCCCACCTCTTTTAGAAAAATAGACATGGTCAATGGCTTGGAAGCTGGCTAATGATGAATCACCCATATGTTCGAATTTGAAATGTGTGGCAACAGAGGTAAAGACAGGGTCATCTATATCTCTGATGTGTTCAAGAACACAATCTCTCAACTGTCTCTTAGTTTTCCCCAAGTATTGGATATTACACTCCTTACATGTCATAAGATATAGTACATGTGTCGAGTTTCAATTAAGCCTATATTTTATTTTGTACTCCTTATTCGTTCTATGTGACACAAAAGTGTCTCCATCAGTCACATGGTTACAGGTCTTACAACGAGTAGCTCTACATCTAAAAAAGCCCATCCTAGGTCTCAACCAAGTCTGAGACTGTTTTTCAGGCAAATAAGAGGGAGCCACATAATCTCTTATACTCATGGCTTTTCTGGGCACAAATTTAACACCCCCTGTGATTACTTTCTCTAGTACTAAATCTGTGTGCAATATAGGTAGGCATTCTCGAACAATGCCGCAAATTTGTCTATATTCTAGACTATAGGGGGTACTAAAAATAATGTTCCAAGAAATGTCCTTTGCATTCCTCTCCCTGACCTCTTTTTTGTAAGTAAGTAGTGCTTCACGTGGGATAGCATCTACAGTCTTTTTGGTTGTCCTTAATAGTTTATCACTATATCCTTTATCTAAGAGTCTATTATGCAATTCCTGACTCTGCTGCTGATATAAATTATCACTGGAACAAATATGTCTAGTCCTAATAAATTGACTCTTAGGAATAGCCTTCAGTACATGTTTTGGATGACATGATCTATAATTAAGAATAGTGTTCCCACTTGTGGGTTTTCTAAAAAGATTAGTGGCAATCTTGTCCCCCTCTACTGTAAGTTCTATATCCAAAATTTGATTTTGTGGGAATCCTGAACTCCAACAAAGGATAAATTGAACTCATTGCAGTTGAGATAATCAAAAAAGGAGTGTACCGATTCCTCACCTCCATCCCAGACAAATAGAAGGTCGTCAATATAGTGACCAAAATAAATTATATGTTCTTTAAAGGGATTACTATCTGCATAGACGTGGACCATCTCCAACCATCCCATATAGAGATTGGCATATGAGGGGGCGAATTTTGCCCCCATAACTGTTCCACGCCTCTGCAGATAGTAAGATCCCTCAAATAAAAAATTATTGTGGGAGAGCAGAAAATTAATAGTACATATGAGAAAATGTTTGAGGTCCTCAGTGTAATTTGACATTCTATCCAGAATTTTAGAAATTGTGTTCAACCCCATATGGTGAGGAATAGAGGTATACAATGAGGCTACATCAACTGTAACAAATCTGTAGGAAGATTTCCACTGTATAGATTGCATAGCACATAATACCTATGTAGAGTCTTTTATATAACTCACAAGTTCACCCACTAGGGGTTGCAAATTGACATCAACCATCTCTGAGGTGGGCTCCAACAAGGAGCCCACCCCTGAGATGATAGGCCTACCAGGAGGATGGATCTCGTCCTTGTGCAGATTCGGAAGAAAATAAAAAATAGGTACCTTAGGATTTTGTATAAAAAACTGATCAATTTTAAAATCTGTAATAAGTCCTATTTGTTTGCCTAAGAGTTTGGGATTTATATCCAATTTTTCATACACCTCTACATCCCTTAATTGTCGTCTAGCCTCAAATAAATAATATTCCCTATCTATGACAACTACATTGCCACCTTTATCAGATGCCTTGATGACTATATTTAGATTATCTTTCAAGGATATAAGGGTTTTGAAGTGATTACCACTGAGGTTTTTCTCAAATCTGTTTTTTACCTCTAGTGTTAACAGGGTAGGAAGTACTTCTACTCTTGACCTTCACAACAGGGCAAATAGTCCCTTGTGTCATATCCCCCTCCACCCTCTGATTGGATATAGGAGAGGAAAGAGTTTGAAGGACCTCCTGGTTCGAACTGACGCTATTCGAAGTTATGACGTCAGGAGTTGGGACATTAACCTAGGTTGCCATGGATCAGATGGATGTATAACCTGCAACAGCCTTAATGTGGGCAACTCATTTAGCCATCCTAGGATGGGCAAAAGGATCTATTTGAAGCATAGATTAACCTGTTCTTCGCAGATGGTGGTCTACAATATTAAATGCCCCTGTGGCCTTACCTATGTAGGCAAAGCGGAGTGCCTCCTGAAGGACAGAATGGCCAATCACTGATCAATCATAAGACAAGCCCTGAAGAAAGGAAAGAGTGACCAGTCGGTGGTATTGCATTTTTTGCAATAGAAACTTACGGTCGTTGACCATCACTGTATGCCCATGGATCAAGTCAACAGACCCCCCAGGGGTGGGTATGTCAATAAATTACTACTCAGAAGAGAGATCAAGTGGATTTATAAGTTGCAAATGATAGCACCCTGGGGTCTCAATAATCAAGTCTGGCTCTCATGTTTTTTGGATGAAATATAATTCAGTTGATGTTTGTTTTTGTTTTTTGATTGCATTAACTATGTGCTTAAGTTTTATCTTAGATCATATATCTTGGTCATCTTACTCAAATCAGTTAGGATCAGTGTGATATAGAATTACAGGGAGTGCAGAATTATTAGGCAAGTTGTATTTTTGAGGATTAATTTTATTATTGAACAACAACCATGTTCTCAATGAACCCAAAAAACTCATTAATATCAAAGCTGAATAGTTTTGGAAGTAGTTTTTAGTTTGTTTTTAGTTATAGCTATTTTAGGGGGATATCTGTGTGTGCAGGTGACTATTACTATGCATAATTATTAGGCAACTTAACAAAAAACAAATATATACCCATTTCAATTATTTATTTTTACCAGTGAAACCAATATAACATCTCAACATTCATAAATATACATTTCTGACATTCAAAAACAAAACAAAAACAAATCAGTGACCAATATAGCCACCTTTCTTTGCAAGGACACTCAAAAGCCTGCCATCCATGGATTCTGATAGTGTTTTGATCTGTTCACCATCAACATTGCGTGCAGCAGCAACCACAGCCTCCCAGACACTGTTCAGATAGGTGTACTGTTTTCCCTCCTTGTAAATCTCACATTTGATGATGGACCACAGGTTCTCAATGGGGTTCAGATCAGGTGAACAAGGAGGCCATGTCATTAGATTTTCTTCTTTTATACCCTTTCTTGCCAGCCACGCTGTGGAGTACTTGGACGCGTGTGATGGAGCATTGTCCTGCATGAAAATCATGTTTTTCTTGAAGGATGCAGACTTCTTCCTGTACCACTGCTTGAAGAAGGTGTCTTCCAGAAACTGGCAGTAGGACTGGGAGTTGAGCTTGACTCCATCCTCAACCCGAAAAGGCCCCACAAGCTCATCTTTGATGATACCAGCCCAAACCAGTACTCCACCTCCACCTTGCTGGCGTCTGAGTTGGACTGGAGCTCTCTGCCCTTTACCAATCCAGCCACGGGCCCATCCATCTGCCCCATCAAGACTCACTCTCATTTCATCAGTCCATAAAACCTTAGAAAAATCATTCTTGAGATATTTCTTGGCCCAGTCTTGACGTTTCAGCTTGTGTGTCTTGTTCAGTGGTGGTCGTCTTTCAGCCTTTCTTACCTTGGCCATGTCTCTGAGTATTGCACACCTTGTGCTTTTGGGCACTCCAGTGATGTTGCAGCTCTGATATACTGGTGGCAAGTGGCATCTTGGCAGCTGCACGCTTGACTTTTCTCAGTTCATGGGCAGTTATTTTGCGCCTTGGTTTTTCCACACGCTTCTTGCGACCCTGTTGACTATTATGAATGAAACGCTTGATTGTTCGATGATCACGCTTCAGAAGCTTTGCAATTTTAAGAGTGCTGCATCCCTCTGCAAGATATCTCACTATTTTTGACTTTTCTGAGCCTGTCAAGTCCTTCTTTTGACCCATTTTGCCAAAGGAAAGGAAGTTGCCTAATAATTATGCACACCTGATATAGGGTGTTGATGTCATTAGACCACACCCCTTCTCATTACAGAGATGCACATCACCTAATATGCTTAATTGGTAGTAGGCTTTCGAGCCTATAAAGCTTGGAGTAAGACAACATGCATAAAGAGGATGATGTGGTCAAAATACTCATTTGCCTAATAATTCTGCACTCCCTGTAGTAAGAAATGTGTTCAGTATGATATGGAGTGTGATTTACCTAACTGTGTGTGATTTTGATTGATACTTGAAATGAGTACTTTTGTGTATATATGTAAATAACCTAGTGACAGGAGGCAGCAACTTCTGTTTTTGTAATTTGATTGGTTTTTGTTTATCTGTTGCCATGACAAAAGATAATTTTGTATTTTTTGTTTTTTGGATGATCTATGCATAGAATATATAGCACAAGGATGTGGTTTAGCCCTCCTGCTGTTTATTTTGAAGTTTAAATCTGTTTTCAGTACTTTTTTCAAATTTTTAGTTTAGTAGATTTTTTGGAGATAATGTCATCACAGGAAGTTGGTGCCTGCTGTTAATATTTAGTTATTTTCAGATGAGAAGTGTGTATAGATCCCTGTGTAGAATACTATTTAAGGTGGGTGTATAAGTTTGTTTTGCATCCTTGATAAAGGTCCCAGGTGGAGGACCAAAACGTTGGATGTATTTGGATGTGAATAAAGTGCTAACATCCCTTTTGAAGAAACCGGGTGCAAGTTATTTCTTTGGAGTATATATATATATATATATATATATATATATATATATATATATATATAGGTGTTTATATATATATATATATATATATAAATATATATATATATATATATATATATATATATATATATATATATATACATAAATATATATGTACACATATAAATAAATAAATACATTATTATGTATATGTGTATATATGTATTTACAGACATATACTGAATACACATATAAACATATAAATACATATGTACAATATATTGACATATATAGAAGTGCATTGGAGCCCTTTGCAGTTACATTGATGAAAACATGTAAAAGCATATTTATGTAATATTTATATTTAATAGAACGTTCTGCACATAGCAGAATATATGCTATGTACTTTTAAATAGATATTCCTATATATATACAGTATATATATATATATATATATACCTATATTTTATTTTATATATATATATATATATATATATATATATATATATATATATATATATATATATATATATATTCAAAGAAAGAATACCAGCTGTAATGGGGAATTAATGAGGGAGGGTGAGTATCAGAGAAATAAAAAATACTGTAAGTTCTCTGGTGCACAAGGGTTCTAGGGTTAATTTATGTAAAAATCAAGAGAAAAAGGAGCGTTACCCTTAATCCAGCACTGACTCGTGATCCTAAATCAAACACAACTATATGCAGCAGTCAAAAAGTTGTTAACATATATTAGTTTAATGTTAGGCTAAATCTGTTATGTTAATGATACCCATGAATAGGATCATACGTGGTGCCAAACTAGGCACACATAAATAATTCACAAAATAAGACACCAAAAAGAACAAAACTCAAACAACACTGTTTCTCTGTTGCAACAAATTGTCCAGTAGCAGAAAAATTCATGTAGCAAAAAACTTTGTTTCTTCGCATGCAAATTTAACGATATTCAAAGGCCTGTACTTGCAAATTCAGCAGTCGTAGTTAGTCAAGCAGGTTAAAGCAGCTGACACACACAGCGAATGCTAATTGACCACACCCACAGGAGCTCTGTGAGCGTGGCGTCCTGTTTGATTCAATTTGGTTTTCCCCCTGGATAAAATCTCTGTCTCGGACACAGTATCGTATTTCTACAGCTCTATAGCTTGACAGCTAACCCACCAAGTGGAACCAGCCCCCACCTACTGATGAAGTACCGCTAGTCTATCTGATTAAGTAAGTCAGTAATAACTACCTCTGCAGCGGAAGAAGCTGTGAGACTGCTCAGTGTGATCAGAATTGGAAAACGGATGGGTGAGCTGGGGTGATATTTCCCGGAATCTGGTGGCTGCTTAATACTTGTGAGATTATTAGGGGAGGTGCCAACGAACCTTTAATAACTGTGTTCTCTGTTAATATTGTGGAGCATTAAATTGTTATTAACGCTGACTTTGACTTTACATGCTTCAGTATCCTGTGTGCGTCAGCTGCTTTAACCTGCTTGACTAACAAAACACTATTCAACTATTATGTCTTACTACGACTGCTGAATTTGCAAGTACAGGCCTTTGAATATCGTTAAATTTGCATGCGAAGAAACAAAGTTTTTAGCTACATGAATTTTGTTGCAACAGAGAAACAGTTTTGTTTGAGTTTTGTTCTTTTTGGTGTCATATTTTGTGAATTATTTATGCGTGCCTAGTTTGGCACTACTTATGATCCTATTCATGGGTATCATTAACATAACAGATTTAGCCTAATATTAAACTAATATATGTTAACAACTTTTTGACTGCTGTTTTGTGCCTCCTACTGATCCACTCACCCCCCCATAGAGTTGTGTTTGCTTTAGGATCACGAGTCAGTGCTGGATTAAGGGTAACGCTCCTTTTTATATATATATATGTATAAAAATAAATTGTACCAAAAAACATTATATATATATATATATATATATATATATATATATATATATATACAGTATATATATTTATAGAAAAATATTTATCAATAAAAAGAACATATTCTTGTATGTTAAGAACATTGGAATGTAAAATATTTATATATTCATGTCGGGTTTGCACATGAGTAGGGAATTAGGGTTTTTTCCACTTTTTTTTCTCCATTGACTTCTACAGTGGAATATTTGGACACGCATGAG
Organism: Bombina bombina; assembly: GCF_027579735.1. Classification (NCBI taxonomy): domain Eukaryota; kingdom Metazoa; phylum Chordata; class Amphibia; order Anura; family Bombinatoridae; genus Bombina; species Bombina bombina. Next base: position 283,306,122 of record NC_069500.1, read on the forward strand.
ATATTCTAACTTTGGCTTTTGCAGCTAGTCGGGATAGTGCGCAAGCAAAAACAGTTGACTTTCAGCTTATAATACAAGCGCAAAAAACTTACTTCTAGCGCAATTAACGCTTGTAATCTGGTCCATGGTGTTTACAGTCCCTTTAAAGACACTTTTATGTAATATGTTGAAGTTAAATGATCCAGCCTGTCCATAGAATATACAATATCATATAATCAGAATTGAGATCGAGCCAACGATCTCGATTCTGCACTATAACATTATAGAGCCTCTCTCATTAGAGTTGTCCTTGAAATACTCTATGAGCCGCATGTAAATACATATCGATGCTGTGTAAGATTAGTAAATAATTATTTATTCAGAAAGAGATCCACTCTCTGTGCTTTAATCTCTCATGTACATAATATTTTCCTCCTAAGGTAAAATAGTTATGAGTATTCCTAGAAAACATCAGTAAAATGTATTTAGTAGGGAAAACAGTATATAAAAATACAAGTAGCAAAATAGGGAGCAAATTACTCATGGAATAACAAATCAAGTCAAAAAGTATAACTGTGAGACCATATTTTAAAATATATGTGTATTTAAATAATAATGTAATACAAAAAATATTTTTAGGGTTATAACTATGTAGTATTATAGATTTAATAATCTGAATTACATTTTGATATATATCTTTCTTCTGGTGATTAGGTAAAGCAGAGTTTGTATGACTATGGTGGATACAAATATTTTTCTAGCACTGTGAAATAATATAATATATATTCCCTTATAGTTTTATAGTAATAACCACTCATAGAAATGTATCTCAGCATTTTGAAATAGAATTCAAAAGAAAATAGTCTTGTAATTAAAATTTAAACTTCATGAAATGTTTTCTAAATCAATGCAATTTACCCAAAATGACCTAAAACATGCCTAGAAATAAGATCTCCTGGACACTTTTTAAATTAGGTTGAGAATGCATAGTCCTACTTCAAATTTCCTTGCTTTGTTTAGTCTACTCACAGATTACACCATTAAACATAATAATCTAAATTACAATCTATCTGTGTCTGAACTTCAAAGGGTTTACAAGATTCCTGAAGCAATGCACACTAGGCTCACCGACCACATTTAGTTAATATTCTCAGCACAATTAATTAAAACACGGCTGTTTGTTAGATTCCTTCCCTTCCCAACACCATAATGTTTTATTATTACACAAATCTTCATTTCTTACTATGGAGTTAATCACAGTCCTAATTATTGACATGTTAATAGCTGTCAAAGATCCTTTCTCAGTTTTAACACAATCACAACCAGCCATTTTCATTGCTGAACGGCTGTACTTTATTCATTATCAGTTTGATGAAAAATGGCCCTATAATTATCATGTGCCAGTCCTGTTTGACTGATCCCAATCCAAATTGTAGATAATTAAAAGCACAATTAAGGCTAGATTACAAATGGAGTGCAAATTAGTGTTCCCGCTTAAGCATTAACTTCGCTAGATGGAGGCTTTTTGTGCACATCGGGTTGTGCTTATATTACAAGTCGAAAGTATAAAGTTTGCGCACAAGAGCTAACCTGATGCGCACAAAAAGCTACATTTGGAATATCACAAATGCATTACCGTATCCCCCCATAGACTTCAATGGAGTGCGCAAACTGCCAAAAAAACTAACACCCTTACTTGTGTGCTAACCCGATCGCGTTTACTCAAGCGTGCTAGCCTAACATGAAATGAATATTTCACATTCCAATGTTCTTCACATAGCAGAATATGTTCTAATTATTTTAAATAAATATTTCTACATATGTCTGATTTTGTTTGGTAAAATATACATCTATATATATATATAATTTATTTATTATTTATTTATAAAAGATTTTACCAGGAAGGATACATTGAGAATTCTCTCGCTTTCAAGTATGTCCTGAGTCCACAAAACATTGCATTGTTACAATAGGGTACAATAAAATACAAAAACAATAATAATAATATATAATATATGCAAAATTTAACATAGAACTGGTAGGAAATATATAATCAACCATGACAGGTGCATTCTGTTTTGAGATATGCAGAGAGCGATCTCTTAAAGGATTTTAGGCTTGGGGAAGGTTTAAAAGTGTGAGGGAGGTTGTTCCATAATTGTGGTGCTCTGTAGGAAAAGGAGAATTGAGCTGCTTTCTTGTGTATGGAGGCAAACTAAATAATGTGCTGGTACTGGATTGGAGTTTATGGGAGGTGGGAACAGCTGGGGAGAGCATTTTGCTCAGGCAGGGTGGGAGCTTCCCAGAAAAGCTCTTAAACACAAGGCTGCAAAGATGGAGGGTGCGTCTGGATTCCAGCGACAGCCAGTTTAGTTCTTTTAGCATGTCACAATGGTGGGTCCTGTAGTTACATTGTAGCACAAAGCGGCAGAACGAGTTATACAATGTATGACGTATATTAAAGTGAGTTTGTGGTGTAGGTGCATATACTACATTCCCATAATCCATAATTGGCATTAGCATTTGCTGTACAATCTTTTTCTTTACTGTAGGGCTGAGGCAGGATTTGTTTCTGTACAGGGCACCTAGTTTTGGATAGAGTTTAGATGCAAGTTTTTCTATGTGGAGGCCAAAAGATAGATTGGGGTCTAACAACATACCCAAGTATTTGAAAGAGTCGACTGCGGTCAGTGTGCAATTTGATTTTGTTTTGATGCATAGATGGGAATTTTGAGTTTGTGTAATTTAGGTACCGTTCCAAAGATCATTGTAACAGTTTTGTCAGTGTTTAGGAAGAGTTTGCTTTTTGAGATCCACTGTTCTACTTCTGTGAACTGGTCTTGGAGCACTGCCTCAAGCTGCAGCAGATTGGATTTGCTTGCATAGATTACTGTGTTGTCTGCGCACATGTGTACAGTTGAGGATTTGCAGACATTTGGCAGATCATTTATAAATAATGTGAATAGTAGGGAGCCGAGAATGGAACCTTGGGGAACACCACACTAGACTGAAAGAGGGAGGGAGTCGCTGTCAGAAATGAAGACATACTGTGATCGATCCGATACATAAGATTGAAACCAGGTTAGCAGGCGATTACCAATATCTGAGTTTTTTAGTTTAAGCAGTAGTATGTTGTGGTCTACTGTGTCAAAGGCCTTTGCAAAATCAATGAAAATTGCTCCAGTTAGGTCTCCTTGTTCCATGCCAGTTTGGATGTTGTTGCAAACTTTAAGGAGGGCAGTTGTAGTGGAGTGATTCGGGCGAAAACCTGATTGAACAGCGGTCAGATAGTTAAATTGTTGGTAATGGACGCATTTTTTTAAGATTTTTGACAATACTGGAAACTATAATGATATAGTTATTAACCAAGGTTAACTCCCCACTTGTATGGATAGGCACTACTCTTGCAGTCTTACAAAGTTTGGGTACGTATCCAGACACCAAGGATTCGTTAATTAGGGTTGTGACAGGTTTAGCAATTGCCGGCGCACTGAGCTTCAACAGCATTGCTGGGATTTGATCAGGTCCAGACTGGTTTTTCCTTTTTAGATTATTAAGGTGTTTCTTAATGACATTAATGGGTACAGGTCTAAAATTGAACTTCTTTATATTGGGCCTTTGCAGATTTAGCGAGATCCACATTTTTAGTTTCAGGATGTGTGTCATTTATTAGTTTGCCAATCAGGGTGGTGGAGCATCTGACCAAATAATTGTTAAAGGCATTTGCTACTTCTAAGGGAAGTTGCAGGTTTTGCTTGTCCACTTTGACAGTGGAGGGTTGGGAGTGGATTGGGGGAGTATGTAAGTTATTTATGACTTTCCAAAACTTTCTAGGGTTTGATATGTTATTGTTCAGATTTTCACAGAAATAGTGGTCCTTGGCCAATTTTGTTTGTTTAGTGCATATATTTTGCCATCGTCTATATACACAGTGATTGTTCATAGAGACAGTATGCTTGAACATTGACCACAGTGAATCCCGGTACTGGTACATTTGATTGAGGTCAGCTGTGATCCAAATAATATGTGCTCCTTTTACTCTCACCTTACGCAGCGGGGCATACAGATTCCAAACTTGTAGGAGTTTGAACTGTCTTCCAGAAGGCTACCTGTTAGTTAGCAGAGGGCAGTTGAACAGCTGAGTGTAAAATCTTTGTATTGCTTGTAGTTCTGGGGCAGGATATATTTTAAATCAGGCTGTTAGTTGCAGAGGACAGTTGAACAGCTGAGTGTAAAATCTTTGTATTGCTTGTAGTTCTGAGGCAGGATATATTTTAAATCAGGCTGTTAGTTAGCAGAGGGCAGTTGAACAGCTGAGTGTAAAATATTTGTATTGCTTGTACAATTCAAAACACAGAAGGGGACTGCACTCTCAGACCGGACCGGGTACACATCCCATGACTTTGCAACATGCTCAGCTCTGGGTGCTCACTGGCACTCACAGGAAGCTGTGCTGTCCCCAGAGTCACAGGCGGTTAACCCCAGACAGGTCTGGGTGCAAGAACCATAGGGAAAATTACAAAACAAATTAATACAACACACAGAGAAAGTCCAGCACTCACTTACAAGCTCTCAGCTAAGATTAAAAGCAAAAATGGAAGGGTTAGTTACCGCATTTGGCCAAATGGGTCAAGCCCAGGTACCACGTCAAGGTCCCTTCCTTAAACCTGGGACCCTAAAACAGCCACACAATGCAAGCTCATAATCCAACAAGCTGGGAACAAGTGAAGGGTGCACAGGCTTATGTAATCAGCCCAAAAATATACAAAACATGGAAGGGGACTGCAATCTCAGACCGAATCTGGTACACATCCCATGACCCTGCAAAATGCTCAGCCCTAGGTGCTCACTGGCACTCACAGGAAGCTGTGCTGTCCCCAGAGTCACAGGCGGTTAACCCCAGACAGGTCTGGGTGCAAGAACCATAGGGAAAATTACAAAACAAATTAATACAACACACAGAGAAAGTCCAGCACTCACTTACAAGCTCTCAGCTAAGATTAAAAGCAAAAATGGAAGGGCCAGTTACCGCATTTGGCCAAATGGGACAAGCCCAGGTACCACGTCAAGGTCCCTTCCAAAAATCTGGGACCCTAAAACAGCCACACAATGCAAGCTCTCAATCCAACAAACCAGGAACAAGGGAAGGGTGCACAGGCTTATGTAATCAGCCCAAAAATATACAAAACATTTTTTTATTGTAAAACAATCAAGAAATAATACAAAAAAAACCTGAAAACTTGAGCATGCATAACTATTCACCCCCCCCCCCCCCAGATAGTCAATACATTGTAGAGCCACCTTTTACAGCAATTACAGCTGCAAGTCTCTTGGGGAAGTCTCTTTTCTCTATAATCTTGGCACTTCCAGCCACTGAGATTTTTGCCCATTCTTTAAGACAAAACTGCTCCAGCTCTTACAAGTTTGATGGGTTCCATTGGTGTACAACAATCTTTAAGTCATACCACACATTCTCAATTTGATTGAGGTCTGGGCTTTGACTAGGCCATTCCAAGACATTTAAATGTTTCCCCTTAAACCACTCGAGTGTTGCTTTAGCAATATGCTTAGGGTCATTGTCCTGCTGGAAGGCAAACCTCTGTCCCAGTCTCAAATTTCTGGAAAACTGAAACAGGATTCCCTCAAGAATTTCCCTGTACAGGGAGTGCAGAATTATTAGGCAAGTTGTATTTTTGAGGATTAATTTTATTATTGAACAACAACCATGTTTTCAATGAACCCAAAAAACTCATTAATATCAAAGCTGAATAGTTTTGGAAGTAGTTTTTAGTTTGTTTTTAGTTATAGCTATTTTAGGGGGATATATGTGTGTGCAGGTGACTATTACTGTGCATAATTATTAGGCAACTTAACAAAAAACAAATATATACCCATTTCAATTATTTATTTTTACCAGTGAAACCAATATAACATCTCAACATTCACAAATATGCATTTCTGACATTCAAAAACAAAACAAAAACAAATCAGTGACCAATATAGCCACCTTTCTTTGCAAGGACACTCAAAAGCCTGCCATCTATGGATTCTGTCAGTGTTTTGATCTGTTCACCATCAACATTGCGTGCAGCCGCAACCACAGCCTCCCAGACACTGTTCAGAGAGGTGTACTGTTTTCCCTCCTTGTAAATCTCACATTTGATGATGGACCACAGGTTCTCAATGGGGTTCAGATCAGGTGAACAATGAGGCCATGTCATTAGATTTTCTTCTTTTATACCCTTTCTTGCCAGCCACGCTGTGGAGTACTTGGACGCGTGTGATGGAGCATTGTCCTGCATGAAAATCATGTTTTTCTTGAAGGATGCAGACTTCTTCCTGTACCACTGCTTGAAGAAGGTGTCTTCCAGAAACTGGCAGTAGGACTGGGAGTTGAGCTTGACTCCATCCTCAACCCGAAAAGGCCCCACAAGCTCATATTTGATGATACCAGCCCAAACCAGTACTCCACCTCCACCTTGCTGGCGTCTGAGTCGGACTGGAGCTCTCTGCCCTTTACCAATCCAGCCACGGGCCCATCCATCTGGCCCATCAAGACTCACTCTCATTTCATCAGTCCATAAAACCTTAGAAAAATCAGTCTTGAGATATTTCTTGGCCCAGTCTTGACGTTTCAGCTTGTGTGTCTTGTTCAGTGGTGGTCGTCTTTCAGCCTTTCTTACCTTGGCCATGTCTCTGAGTATTGCACACCTTGTACTTTTGGGCACTCCAGTGATGTTGCAGCTCTGAAATATGGCCAAACTGGTGGCAAGTGGCATCTTGGCAGCTGCACGCTTGACTTTTCTCAGTTCATGGGCAGTTATTTTGCGCCTTGGTTTTTCCACACGCTTCTTGCGACCCTGTTGACTATTTTGAATGAAACGCTTGATTGTTCGATGATCACGCTTCAGAAGCTTTGCAATTTTAAGAGTGCTGCATCCCTCTGCAAGATATCTCACTATTTTTTACTTTTCTGAGCCTGTCAAGTCCTTCTTTTGACCCATTTTGCCAAAGGAAAGGAAGTTGCCTAATAATTATGCACACCTGATATAGGGTGTTGATGTCATTAGACCACACCCCTTCTCATTACAGAGATGCACATCACCTAATATGCTTAATTGGTAGTAGGCTTTCGAGCCTATACAGCTTGGAGTAAGACAACATGCATAAAGAGGATGATGTGGTCAAAATACTCATTTGCCTAATAATTCTGCACTCCCTGTATTTAGTGCCATCCATCATTTGTTCAATTGTAACCAGTCCCTGTCACTGAAAAACATCCCCACTGCATAATGTTGTGTAATGTATTTTCAATATTTCAGTGTCTTCCCCTTTAACTTGGGGCTTACCTTTTCACCTTGACCTGCCCACTACTCACTAGCTGCTTAGTAATTTGTTAGTGTGAGGCTTGAAACCTTTACGCTCTGCACTGAGCCATACTATTCATTTGCTAGCATATTTAGCTGGACTTTTCATCAAACAATTGCAGTAATACTGCAATCAAGGATTCTACTACTGTAGAGTTTTCTCTACAAGTTCTACAAACTACAAGTAAACGTGTTTTACCTTCCTTACAAAACAACTGTCATGTTAGGAAATGTCCAGAAGAAGACCCAAATGCTAGGGCGAACCCAAACAACACCCTTGCACTCTGAGTTTAATCCAGGACGTGACCCCACGACAACCTCCAAAAAACAAAGTACTCACAATATGGAGCAGGGTTAGCCTGTGCCACAGTAATTCATGATATCAGCCAGATAGACTTCTGAATAAGGAACTGGTTTCAGGAAATGTCTTCCACAGTATCAGGAGAGCAGAGATAGTCCACTTATACTCAGACAGAAGAAGGGTAAAACAGGAAACAGTTAATAATGCAGGAGTAGGTCATTTGTTATCAGGCAGTCTGAAGGTTAACACTGTGTAGACAGTCTTTGCAGAGTATGCAACAGGTAATCAGGCAGTTCGAGGGTTAACACTGAGTAGACAGTCTTTGCAGAGTATGCAAAAGGTAATCAGGCAGTTTGAGAGTTAACACTGTGTAGACAGTCTTTGCAGAGTATGCAACAGGTAATCAGGCAGTTTGAGGGTAAACACTGTGTAGTCAGAACTTGCAGAATTAACAACATGTAATCAGGTAGTTTGAAGGTTAACACTGTGTTGTCAAAACTTGCAGAGATAACAACAGGTAAGCTGGTAGTTTGAAGGTTAACACAGATTAATCAGTACTTGTTGAGATTGGCAACAGGATATCAAGCAGTTTGAAGGTTTACACTGAATAATTGTATTTGCAGAGTTTGGAAACAGGTAAACATGCAGATTGAAGGTTTCACAGAAATAACAGTATTTGAATAGTTTGGCAATACACAGAGTAGTCTGAATATGCAGGGTTTGCAGCAGGTAAACAGGAAGTTTGAAAGTTTCACAAAACAAACAGTACTTGCATTGTTTGGAGACAGGTAATCAGGAGGTTGAAGGTTAATCCAGCATAGTAAATCCTTGAAGAGATTGGCAACAGAAAAGCAGCAGTTAGAGAGATTCCTCAGCGAAATCCTATCAGAAGCCAAAAAGTTAACAAACAAACTGGCACTGGTGAAACAGGAAGCCAAGAATAAAAAGCCTGGTTGTGACATCATCAGGAAGGGGTGGCTCAGACACCTGTCAATCAAGCACACAGAGAGGACTGCAGAGCTTCCCAGCAGCTGAGTGTGACAGTGCCCCCTCCTTAAGGACCCCTCCGGGGGACCCGACCGGGTCTGGCAGGGTATTTCTTGTGAAAAGACTTGACAAGAGCTGGAGCATGAACATGAGAGGCTGGTTCCCAAGATCGCTCAGAGATAGGATAACCCTTCCGATGGACCAGGTAGTACAGCCGATTGCCCCGTAGCTTGGAATCGAGAATTTGGCTGACTTCAAACTCAGAAGTTCCCTCTACGGAAAGTGGAGGAGGTGGTTTACTCTTGATAGAGTACCGATTGTAGATGACTGGCTTGAGTAGGGAGACATGAAATACTGGATGGATCTTGAGAGTCTTGGGTAAGGCCAGGCGGTATGCAGAAGAACAAACTCTGGAAACAATTCAAAAAAGTCCAATGTACTTAGGACCCAACTTGGTACAAGGTTGTTTTAGACGTATGAATATGGTGGATAAAAATACTCTGTCTCCAGTACGAAGTAAAGGAGCCTTGCACCTTCTGCGATCAGCATATTTCTTATGTCTTAAGGAAGAAGAGAGTAGATTTTGATGAATGAGTTGCCAGTGATTACTGAGATTTTTCACTATACGATCTGCTCCAGGGACTTCAGTAGAACTGGTAATCATAGGAAAGGTTCTAGGTTCAAATCCATAAGCTGCCTTAAAGGGAGAGGTCTGTAATGAGGCGTTATAACGTGAGTTGTGAGCTAATTCCGCCAAAGGCAATAACTGAGACCAGTTGGAGTGGTGATGGTCTACATAATGTCTTAGAAAAGATTCCAAGGCTTGATTTACACGCTCAGTCTGTCCGTTGGATTGAGGATGGTGTGCATTAGAAAGTGATATGTTGATTCCGAAGTGTTTACTAAAAGACCTCCAAAATTTGGAAAAAAATTGGACTCCACGATCTGAGACTATGTCAGTGGGAAAACCATGTAAACGAGATATATGTAGAACAAAGAGTTCAGAAAGTCTTTGAGCTGAAGGCAAGCCTGGAAGAGGTATGAAGTGAGCAGACTTGGAGAACCGATCCACCACTACCCAAATCGTCGTATTTCCAGCAGAAACAGGAAGATCTGTAACAAAGTCCATGGATAAGTGAGACCAAGGGTAATGAGGAATAGGAAGAGGGTGTAATAGACCAAACAGTCGATGAGAAGACTGTTTGTTCGAAGCACAAGAACTACAAGCAGCAATATAATCCTTAACATCCCTCCTCATAGTGGACCACCAAACATGCTGCTTCAGTTTCTACAATGTATTGGTTATTCCCGCTGAAATGTTGTCATGAGCCCAACGTAGAAGCTTAAGACGTAATCCTTTGGGTACATACAGGATACCAGAAGGTAGTTTGCAAGAAGATGGTACCCGGACTTGAGCAGCATGTAAAGCCTGTACTGGAAAAGAGGATACACCAAGTATACTCACAACAAGTCTAAGGAACATTCACAGACCCACATTTGCAACTGACACTGCTCTCTGCATCAGCTGACTTAAAGTATACTCATAACAAGTCTAAGGAACATTCACAGACCCACATTTGCAGCTGACACTGCTCTCTGCATCAGCTGACTTAAAGTATACTCACAACAAGTCTAAGGAACATTCACAGACCCACATTTGCAGCTGACACTGCTCTCTGCATCAGATGACTTAAAGTATACTCACAACAAGTCTAAGGAACATTCACAGACCCACATTTGCAGCTGACACTGCTCTCTGCATCAGCTGACTTAAAGTATACTCACAACAAGTCTAAGGAACATTCACAGACCCACATTTGCAGCTGACACTGCTCTCTGCATCAGCTGACTTAAAGTATACTCACAACAAGTCTAAGGAACATTCACAGACCCACATTTGCAGCTGACACTGCTCTCTGCATCAGGTAGTTACAGGAAGATAGTCATCTTATTATATTTCACCCCTGTTTTCTAATAATGTGTATGTTGTAATATGTATTTGCTATTATTTGTATTCTGTATTTTAAATGCATACTGGAGCACACTGATGGGCCATTTATCTTGCTTGTTAAATGGTTTTATTTTCCTCAATGGATACCTCTCTTATCTCTTTAATTTGTGATCTTTCTCTGTGTTTTTTTCTTGGTTTTTATTTTCTTTTTGGCCTGTATGACCCCTAGCACCCTCCCTTAACTTTTTTGCAGACCAATATAACACTAATTTATCTTTCCCCCAGCTGACTTAAAGTATACTCACAACAAGTCTAAGGAACATTCACAGACCCACATTTTTAGCTGACACTGCTCTCTGTATCAGGTAGTTACAGGAAGATAGTTACCCTCCCACCCTGCCCCTCACCCCACCCACCCCAGGTTCATTCCCCCATTTATAGATAGTCTCCCACACACCTTTCATTCTCCCAAACTGACAGCTGCAAACACTAATCAGCTCATCCTTCCATTCACTTAACCCTTTAGAATACATACCCTCTCTCCCTACAAATAGCTATATATCCCACACCAATAGTGTGTGAATATATATGTGTATGTGTGTGTATGTATGTATACATATAAATATTTCTTTTTTATATTGTACTATTCTTGATTTATTTTCACCTACACATCTCATAGCACTAACATGTATCAAAATATGACCATACTGATATTCGTGACAACTGTTTTCTCACTCCAATTTTGTTCACTTCATTACCGCCATAATCACCCACCTCAAACTGGAAAACAAATTATCATACACCATGGCCTGCTCTGTTGCTGTAACTTATCTGCTGAGTGCTGGTGGAGAGTTATAAAAAATAGCCCTCCTACCCCCACCACACAAAATTATAAAGTATGCCATTCACTATATAGCCAAACAAAAACTATGTCCAAATTCCTATTCCTTATGCTACTTACCCTTGCAAATGATGTAGAGTCTAACCCTGGTCCCCCAGCAAATTCCATTCCTAGCCTTCCAGCTAAAAAAGGCCTCTCCTTTGTGCACTGTAATATACGCAGCTTATTTCCAAAAATCGATGCACTGCAAGCTTGGTGTTTACAATACAAGCCAAAAATCATTGTTATCTCTGAATCATGGCTAACTGCAAAAATACCTGACTCTGCCATTGCAATACCTGGGTATTCATGCCATAGAATTGACAGAGCAAAGAGAGGAGGCAGCATTGTAATTTATGTTGACAACTCCACAAAGTTCACCCCCATACAAAAATCTAGCTCTCCTGCCACCTTTGATTTCCTTTCTGGCAAAATTGAGATCCCGTGCAGTAAATCAATCATTGTTGCAGGAATCTACCGCCCACCAAGCTCCCCTGTGCATTCCATTTCGGACATAGCACAGCTCCTTAGTGAATCCATAACTCAAAACACAAAAAGTGAAATTTTGGTTTTTGGAGATTTTAACATCGATTGGCTGAATCCAAAAAATAACAGTTGTCTCTCGCTGTTTAAATCTTTGCAGCTAACGCAATTAATCTCCTCCCCAACTCGCATAAACATCAAAAGCCATAATCATACCCTGCTCGACTGGATTCTCTCCACTTCTCCGACCGAATCCAGGAGGCAGGTGTTCTCCCTAACAATTTCAGTGACCACTGCTTAGTGTACTGCGTGCGCAAAATAAAGGCAACTAAATCCTCTCCCAAGGTTAAAATCACCAGGTCCTTCAAAAAATTTAATCTTCAATCATTTCTAAATGACATCAAGAACCTCCCCTGGCACAGATTAAACCTAATCCCAGATCTAGACTCTGCAGTTGAATTCTTTCAGTCTGAACTCCTACAAGTTTGGAATTTACATGCACCGCTGCATAAGGTGAGAGTAAAAGGAGCACACTTGAATTGGATCACAGCTGACCTCATTCAAATATACCAATTTCGGGATTCATTGTGGTCAAAGTTCAAGCATACTGGCTCTATGAATGATCACTGTGTATATAGAAAATGGCGAAATATATGTACTAAACAAACAAAATTGGCTAAGGCGCAATATTTCTGTGAAAATCTGAACAATAATATATGTAACCCTAAAAAGTTTTGGAAACTCATAAATAACTTACAAAATCCACCAATCCACTCCCAACCCTCCACTGTCAATGTGGATAACCAAAACCTGCAACTCCCCTTAGAAGTAGCAAATGCCTTTAACAATTATTTTGTAGGATGCTCCACCACCCTGATTGACAAACTAATAAATGGCACGCATCCTGAAGCTACAAATGTGGATCAGGCCCCACTAAAACAGAAAAGACCCAATATAGAAAAGTTCAATTTTAGACCTGTACCCTTCAATGTCATTAAGAAACACCTCGATAATCTAAAAATGAAAAACCAGTCAGGACCTGATCAAATCCCAGCAATGCTGTTGAAGCTCAGTGCGCCGGCAATTGCTAAGCCTGTTGCAACCCTAATTAACGAATCCTTGGTGTCCGGATACATACCCAAACTCTGGAAAACTGCAAGAGTAGTGCCTATTCATAAAAGTGGGGAGTTAACCTTGGTTTCTAACTATCGTCCTATATCACTGCTCCCTGTATTGTCAAAAATCCTAGAAAAATGCGTCCATACGCAATTATGCGAGTATTACCAACTTTCTAACTATCTGACCCCTGATCAATCAGGTTTCAGACCGAATCACTCCACTACAACTGCCCTCCTAAAAGTTTGCAACAACATCCAAACTGCCATGGAACAAGGAGACCTAACTGGAGCTATTTTCCTTGATTTTGCAAAGGCTTTTGACACAGTGGACCATGACCTACTACTTCTCAAACTAAAAAAACTCTGGTATTGCTGATCATCCGTTAACCTGGTTTAAATCATATGTATCGGATCGATCACAATATGTCTCTGTCTCTAACAGTGACTCCCTCCCTCTCCCAGGCACATGTGGTGTTCCCCAAGGTTCCATTCTCGGCCCCCTACTATTCACATTATTTATAAATGATTTGCCTAATGTCTGCAAATCCTCAACTGTACACATGTACGCAGACGTATGCAAACAAATCTGATCTGCTGCAGCTTGAAACAGTGCTCCAAGACCAGTTCACAGAGGTAGAAAAGTGGATCTCGAAAAACAAACTCTTCCTAAACACTGACAAAACGGTCACAATGATCTTTGGAATGGGACCTAAAATACATAAATTACAAAATTCCCATCTTCGCATCAAAACAAAATCCAATTGCACGCTGACCGCAGTCCACTCTTTTAAATACTTAGGTATGTTGTTAGACCCCAATCTATTTTTTGGACTCCACATAGAAAAAATTGCCTCTAAACTTTATCCAAAACTAGGTGCCCTGTACAGAAACAAATCTTGCCTCAGCCCTACAGTAAAGGAAAAGATTGTACAGCAAATGCTGATGCCTATCTTGGATTATGGGGACATAGTATATGCACCTGCTCCGCAAACTCACCTTAATAAACTAAATACGTTATATAACTCGCTCTGCCGCTTTGTGCTACAATGTAACTACAGGACCCACCATTGTGACATGCTAAAAGAACTAAACTGGCTGTCGCTGGAATCCAGACGCACCCTCCATCTTTCCTGCCTTGTCTTTAAGAGCCTTTCTGGGAAGCTCCCACCCTACCTGAGCAGAATGCTCTCCCCTGCTATTCCCACCTCCTATAACCTCCGATCCAATAACAGCACATTATTTTGCTTGCCTCAATACAAAAAAAAGCAGCTCGATCCTCCTTTTCCTACAGAGCGCCACAATTATGGAATGACCTCCCTCACACTTTAAAAACTTCCCCAAGCCTAAAATCCTTTGAGAGATTCCTCTATACATATCTCAAAACAGAATGCTCCTGTCATGGTTGATTAAATATTTAATACCTGCTCTATGTTAAATGTTTGCATATAATGTGTATTTTTATTATTGTTTTTGTATTTTATTGTACCCTATTGTATCAATGCAATGTTTTGTGATCCCAGGACATACTTGAAAACGAGAGAAATCTCAATGTATCCTTCCTGGTAAAATATTTTATAAATAAATAAATAAATAAATACTTGAGCCAAAACTTTGACTGGACGTAGTATAGGTTCTGAATCCAATGGAGAAGGTTCAGAAGATTGGAACTGCCTAGATAAAGCATCTGCCTTGGAATTTTTTGAACCAGGAACATAGGAAAGTTCAAAATTAAACCTGGAGAAGAACAAGGTACACCGAGCCTGACGAGGATTGAGACGTGTAGCTGTTTGGAGGTATAAAAAACTCTTGTGATCTGTCAGAATGAAAAAAGGTTGACTGGTACCCTCTAACCAATGCCTCCATTCATCCAAAGCTAATTTTATAGCCAAAAGCTCCTTATTGCCCACATCATAATTTAACTCGGCAGGATTGAATTTTTTCGAAAAGAACGCCACAGGATGTATCTTGCTGGTAGTCGGATCACGTTGGGAGAGAACAGCTCCAGCTGCTATAGAGGAAGCGTCAACCTCCAAAATAAACTGGAAATCAGGAATTGGATGAATGAGAATAGGTGAAGAAGAAAATGCTGATTTTAGCATTTCAAAAGCCTGTACTGCCGAAGAGGACCAGTTCTTACAATTTTGCCCTTTCTTAGTAAGAGAAGTGAGTGGAGACGTGATGTCAGCAAAGTTCTTTATAAACTTTCTATAGTAATTGGCAAAGCCAAGAAACCTCTGCAGGGATTTGAGAGTAGTTGGTCTGGGCCAGTCCTTGATAGCCGACAGTTTAGCAGGATCCATCTCAAAACCTGATTCAGAAATGATATACCCCAAAAAGGGGATGGAACTCTGATGAAAAGAGCATTTCTCCAATTTAGCGAACAGGGAATTGTCTCATAACCTCTGAAGAACCAGTCTTACATGATGTACATGTTCCTGTAATGTTTTCGAATAGATTAGAATGTCATCAAGGTAAATGATAACAAATTGATTTAGATAATCTCTGAAGATTTCGTTGACAAAGTGCTGAAATACTGCTGGTGCATTGCACAATCCAAATGGCATTACTAGATACTCGTAGTGACCAAATCTAGTGTTAAATGCCATCTTCCATTCGTCTCCTTTACGGATTCTGACCAGATTGTAGGCCCCACGGAGATCTAACTTGGAAAAAATAGAAGCACCTTGAAGACGATCGAATAACTCAGAAATGAGCGGCAGAGGATAGCTGTTTTTGACAGTAATCTGATTCAAGGCTCGATAATCAATACAGGGATGAAGACCTCCATCTTTTTTCCCAATTAAGAAAAAACCTGCACCCACAGGTGAAGAGGAAGGACGAATGAATCCTCTGGCTAAGTTGTCCTTTATGTATTCCTCAAGAGAGACATTTTCTTGACGAGAGAAGGGAAAGGTCCTTCCCTTAGGTAGAGGAGCCCCTGAATACAATTTGATAGGACAGTCAAATATCCGGTGTGGAGGTAACGTCGCAGCCTCTTTTTTTAGAAAACAATTCACAAAAGGCATGATAGTAATTGGGCAATGATTCAGGAACTTCCACCATAGCTACGACAGGACAGGACGGTTTAGAGGGATTTTGCAGGCAATATTTGAAACAGGTAGTTCCCCAGGAAATAAGTTCTCCTTTAGACCATGAGAAAACTGGATCATGAAGCTGCAACCAAGGTAACCCCAGAATCAATGGTATGTGGGGAGAAGAAATGACATCAAAACGAATAATTTCAGAATGAAGTATGCCCACAGTCAAAAGAAGAGGAATGGTAGAATGTTGTATGATACCAGTACCTAGAGGCTGTCCACTGACAGTAGTTACCTTAATTAACTGTTTCTTGGCTTGAAGAGGAATCCTGAGAGAATCAGCAAAGTGTGAATCAATGAATACTGCAGCAGCTCCAGAATCGATGAGAGCTTGAGCTCGAAACTTGGTGTTTCCAAAAGAGATATTTACAGGAACAAAAAGTTTAGAATTGAGGGAAGACATGGGATTCTGGCTTAACTCTGTCCCTCTATCAAAAGTTAAGCCTTGGCTTTTACTGGCCGGATAGGACAGTCTTTCAGTAAATGTCCTTTGGTACCACAAGACATAACCCAAGAGTACGCCTTCTATGGCGTTCAGCTTCTGACAATTTAATAGCTCCTACTTCCATGGGTTCCACAGACTCAGGAGATTGGGAATTATTATTAGAAAGACTTGAGGTTCGAATAGGAGGACGAAAAGAAGATTTAACAAAGGATCTCCTATTCCTATCTCTCTCCTGAAGACGTTCAGAATGCCGGGCGTCAAGAGTAATACATAAATTGATAAGACCCTCCAATGAATCAGGGAGTTCCCAAAATACAAGTTCATCCTTAAGGCGTTCGCAAAGTCCTTTGCGAAAGGCTGCCCGTAAGGCTCCATGGTTCCAATCAGTATCTGCGGCTAAAGTCCTGAATTCAATAGCATATTGAGCTACCGAAAGGGATCCCTGTCTCAGATCCAACAATCCTGCCTCAGCAGCTGCAGACCGCCCAGGCTTGTCAAAAACAGAAGAAAAAATGGACACAAATAATTCCACATCCTGTAGTAACGGATCATTCTTCTCTAAAAGAGGGGACACCCAGGCTAGAGCCTTACCCTTCAAGAGAGAAATAATAAAGGTGATTTTGGAAGTAGAATTGGAAAAAACTTGAGGATTGTTTCTGAAGTGTAAACGACACTGATTAAGGAATCCACTGCATTCTTCAGGATTACCGTCATATTTATCTGGAAGTGGGATTCGTGGTATATTCTGTCCAACAGTTTGAGGTGGATTAAAGACAGAATTGGTGCAGGTAGCAGTGGCAGCAGGAGTCACCGTCGCTTGAGAAGGAGCAGAGAGGTTATGTAGCAGAGCAGTAATCTGGTCAAGCTTGGAATCCAAAGATTGCAAATGAGCAGAATGATTTCCTAGAAGTTGCCCTTGTAGAGCCACAGCCCTGGATAACTCGTCAGGGTCCATATTAAGGCCAGTTTGTACTGTCAGGTTAGGAAAAACAAACAAACTGGCACTGGAGAAACAGGAAGCCAAGAATAAAAAGCCTGGTTGTGACATCATCAGGAAGGGGTGGCTCAGACACCTGTCAATCAAGCACACAGAGAGGACTGCAGAGCTTCCCAGCAGCTGAGCGTGACAACAACCACAGTTGCTACCATCATCTGCACAAATCAAGTCCAGGGAAGATCCCTTTCTCCTTTCTTGCCTTCAGCCACATAACTTGCTTCCAAGATCATAGCAGCCTGGATCTGCAAACATATACCCGTTAAGCAAGCAAACTAAGAACAGGTAAATACAAGTACAGCTACGAATTCCCAAATTTGTTCTACTGGATATCAGTGACCAGGTGTCACTCCTTCCTGATGTCACAGCTGAACTGCCAAGCAACTCCTAGCTCTAACTTAGAAACGCTGCAGTTTAATTTTGTAACAAACTGTTACTAAAGAGCATATGGGGCATATATATCAAGCTCCGTGTGGTCTAAAGACTACTACTCCATAACTTGTCCGCCTGCTCTGAGGAGGCGGACAGAAATCAACCCAAACAAATACGATAGGGTTGATTGACACTCCATGCTAGCGGATGATTGGCCGCGAATCTGCAGGGGGCGGCAATGCACCAGCAGTTCACAAGAACTTCTGGTGCAATGATAAATGCCGACAGTGCATGCCATCAGCATTTATCGTTGTGCAGCAATGTGCAGCGGACATGATATGCTACATCGTATCATGTCTGCTCGCACATTAATAAATATACCCCTTAATGTTATATAATCCATGATATATACTTACCTCTGTACTTCCAAAGCTTACCATTATTTCTTATGTATTCTATATAACTTCTCTGCAAGAAATTAAAAGGGAACTCATCTCTATGTTTTTTTCACTGAAAACAACTGAAGCAAACAAGCTCATAATATAAAAGCAGTTTTGCAGTTCTATCCTAGAATTAAATCTCAGCAAATCAATACAGAACATTACATGCTGCCACAACCATGCTTTACTGTGGGGATGGTGTTCTCAGGGTGATAAGAGGGTTGGGTTTGCACCAAACATACCATTTTCCTTGATGGCCAAAAAGCTAAATTTTAATCTCATCTGACCAGAGTACCTTCTTCCATATGTTTGGGGAGTCTCCCACATGCTTGCTTATTTTTTCTCTAAGCAATGGCTTTTTTCTGGCCACTCTTCTGTAAAGCCCAGCTCTGTTGAGTGTATGGCTTAAAGTGGTCCTATGGACAGTTACTCCAATCAACGCAGCTCCTTCAGGGTTATCTTTGGTCTCTTGGTTGTCTCTCTGATTTATGCCCTCCTTGTCTGGTCCATGAGTTTAGTGGCCGGCCCTCTTTAGGTAGGTTTGTTGTGGTGTCATATTCTTTCCATTTTTTAATAATAGATTTAATGGTGCTCCATGGGATGTTCAAAGTTTTTGATATTTTTTTTATAACCCAACCCTGATCTGTACTTCTCCCCAACTTTGTCCCTGACCTGTTTGGAGAGCTTCTTGGTCTTCATGGTGCCGCTTGCTTGGTCGTGACCCTTGCTCAGTGGTGTTGCAGACTCTGGGGCCTTTCAGAACCGGTGTATGTATACTAAGATCATGTGACAAATCATGTGACACTTAGATTAAACACAGAAGGACTTTATTTAACTAATTATGTGACGTATGCAGGTAATTGGTTGCACCAGATCTTATATAGGGGCTTTATAGCAGAGGGATGAATACATATGCACGCACTACTTTTCAGTTTTTTATTTTTTAGAATTTTTTAAAACTGTCAGCCATATTGAATCAGTCCAGGATTAAACCCAACTGCTAGAATGATAATTTAAGCACAAGCTAGCACACTGAGAGTAAACCAGGACGTGACCAATTTAGGAAAAAAAACAGTTAGTATGCAGAAAAGAAAACTGTGTACTCACAGATGATGCAGGGTCATGGAACAGGTTCTGGATGAGATGAGAAAGTACAAGGTACAGGAACTTAAAGCAGGTTGAGGATGTTCCGTTTAGAGTGGTCAGGCAAAGCAGAGGTTAGTATCAATTTAAAGCAGGCAGAGGATGATCTGTTAGATTGGTCAGGCAAAGCAGAGGTCAGTATCACTTTAAAGCAGGCAGAGGATGATCCGTTAGAGTGGTCAGGCAAAGCAGAGGTCAGTATCATTTTAAAGCAATTTTACCATAAATGCGAAGAAATAAGCATTCATAGACCGAGCTAAATCAACACTGTGTATTTATTGTCACATCGAAAAAACAAAGGTTCCACCACTCCACACACTACAGCTACATCCTGTAGCTGTAGTGTGTGGAGTGGTGGAACCTTTGTTTTTTCGATGTGACAATAAATACACAGTGTTGATTTAGCTCGGTCTATGAATGCTTATTTCTTCGCATTTATGGTAAAATTGGATTCTTTTTTGGTGTGTGAGATACACCGCGGAGATCTTTTAAGCTACTAGTTCTGTACTGGATAACGGCTGTCTGGTGAGAAGGAGGAGTGCCTGAACACTTTCTAACAACCCGCATAGTGGGGCCGGATAACCGTGAGTAACCTGGGGTGAAGTCTTTACCATTGCATAAAGTCAGTTCGAGACCACCAATATATTTTCATGTTATGTACCTGTGATACATTATAATATACTGGAATACTGAAAGTTTTGGAGGTTACCTGAACGTATATTTACCTACAAAGGAGAGATATAATATCCTATAATGCATGTGTAAAACTAACTCAGCTGAATACATACACAGTTAACACTCTATATGTACCCGGTTATTAGAGTGTTACCAGTAAGAACTTTGCAACAATTTGATTCCTGTAGATAACTAGGTTGTGGCAACAATACATGCGAGACTATAAACCGATTTGAAAAGAGAAAATATAACAGTCTGTTTTGGTTGCACACAGCTGAAAGTGATTACATGTCTTATGGCTCAAATACACAGTTTTTGCAACAGTGTGTCTTTGTTCATTTTAAAGCAGGCAGAGGATGATCCGTTAGAGTGGTCAGGCAAAGCAGAGGTCAGTATCATTTTAAAGCAGGCAGAGGATGATCCATTAGAGTGGTCAGGCAAAGCAATGGTCAATGTACCTTTAAGCAGGTTTAAGGATGGGGCAATAGAGAGGTCAGGCAAAGCAATGGTAAATGTCCCTTTAAGCAGGTTAAGGATGAGGCAATAGAGTGTTCAGGCAAAGCAATGGTCAAATGTCCATTAAAGCAGGCTAAGGGATTCAGCAACACAGTAGTCAGGCAGGCAATGGTCAAAATATCCTTTAAAGCAGGTTTAAGGGAGCAAATACTCACGGACCCAAAAGAATCTTGAAGCAGGAAACTCTATCCGACAAACGGGTACCAGAGAGAAGTCCCGTTGGAGATTTAAAGGCCAGTGACGTATGGGGGCGTAACACAGGAAGGCCGCATCACGTTACTAGGCAATGTGATGCGGTGGACACAGAGAGAGATCCGGGAGCCGTAGCGACACAGCAATGATTGGGTCATGACAGCACCCCCTCCTCAATGACCCCCCCGGGGGGATAGGACCAGGCTTGGAAGGATGAGCCTCATGAAAAGCTTTAATTAAAGCAGAAGCATGAACTTGACTAGCTGGCTCCCAAAGACTGCTCAGTGACAGGATAACCTTTCCAGTGGATAAGATAGTACAAAAACTTGCCACAAAGTTTGGAATCGATGATATGACTGACTTCAAACTCCGGTTGTCCATGAACCAGAAGAGGTGGAGGATTGGTCTTAGGTTTGGAATACCTATTAAAATTGACTGGTTTAAAACTGGATGAGCTTTAAGAGTCTTAGGAAGTGCAATATGGTAAGCAGTAGAGCAAACATGACTCAAGATCCGGAAAGGACCTACATAGCGGGGTCCCAGTTTAGTAGAAGTTTGCTTGAGACGAAGATGATGTGCAGAAACCCAAACCTTGTCTCCAGGACTATACTTGGGAGCCTACTTTCGTTTGCGATCAGCATATAATTTATATTGGTTAGAAGCTTTGGTGAGGAGTAGGTGGATCTTTCGCCAATTGTGACAAAGTCTACAGACATAGAGATCAGCAGCAGGAATTTCTGTAGATGAGGTATGAAGAGGAAAGTTCTAGGTTGAAAGCCATAAGCTGCTTTAAATGGTGTGGTCTTAAGAGAAGTGTTGTATCGTGCATTGTGAGCCAATTCAGCAAGAGGCAAGTAGTAGGTCCAGTTAGAGTGGAGAAGATCCACATACACATGTTTTCAAGTACTGGTTGACCCTCTCGGTTTGGCCATTGGACTGTGGGTGATAAGATGTAGACAATGAGATGGAAGTACCAAATTGTTTACAAAAAGATTTCCAGAACTGTGAAACAAACTTAACCCCCCTGTCAGAGACAATATCAAGTTGGAAACCATGCAGTCTCACAACATGCTGAGTAAAACGTTCAGAAAGAGTTTTAGCAGAGGGTAAGCCTGACAATGGAACAAAATGGGCTGATTTGGTGAATCTGTTGACTATAACCCAAACAGTATTGTTTCCTGCTGAGAGAGGATGATCAGTAATGAAATCCATGGATAAATGAGTCCAAGGCTGATGAGGAATAGGTAGAGGTTGGAGCAAGCCAGAAGGTAGATGACGTGGTATCTTGTTGGATGCACATACAGTCCAAGCAGAAACATAATCTTTATGAGTTAAAGAGGGCCACCAGAAATTTTGCTTAAGGTTCCAAATAGTATTGCTGATACCAGGATGTCTGGAAAGGGGATTGTCATGAGCCCATAGTAACAATTTAGATTGGAGATGCTCAGGAACAAAAAGTAGACCAACAGGGGGTTTGCAAGCGGAAGGAAGGTCCTTTTGAGCAGCTTGTAATTCTTGTAAAGTAGAGACCGATAGTTGAGCTATGATCTCATGTGGATGGAGAATATTGCCAGATTCTGGAGAATTAGTGGAGTGGAACTGCCTTGACAAAGCATCAGCCCTGATATTCTTTGTGCCGGAAATGTAGGATAAAACATAGCGAAACTGAGAGAAATACAAGGACCATCAAGCTTGTCAGGAATTTAAAAGTGTGGCTGTCTGGAGGTTAAGTAGATTCTAATGATCAGTAAGGATCGAAAAGGGTTGAATGGTACCCTCTAACCAATGTTTCCATTCGTCTAAGGTCATTTTGATGGCCAAAAACTCCTTGTTGCCCACATCATAGTTTAATTCAGAAGAGGTGAATTTCTTGGAGAAAAAACCGACGGGATGAATCTTGCCAGACTCAGGAATACGTTCAGAAAGGATGGCTACTGTAGCTACTGAGGAAGCATCCACTTCCAGGATAAACTGGTATTCAGGATTAGTAATATTGTGTATATTTTGGGGTTTTTTATTACAAAATGGCAATAACAAATTTGTGTTACAAAATGTATCAACTAAATGATGTCCATGCATCATTTAGTTGATTTACCCACTATCTCTTCGGATTTGATCCAAACTTTTCCCAATACGAAAATGATGTTATCACTAGGATTGTGATCACTCAGAACTAGAAAAACATTGATCAGAAGTAAAAAAAACAGTCGATAAACAGGATCAGAAAGATTGGGCTCAACTCCATAACGTGATTTTCTAATACTTATATGTAAGAGATACACAATATACTATAATTATGGAGTTAATGAACCCATGTACTGAATTAAATGATTGTGTACATTCAATTATTTATGGTAACAACACCATGAACATTTATTTTAAAGAGATATAAATACACCAGAATGAATATAAACTAAATTTCCTAGCTTTTCTTTCATACAATGCATTTTATTTTCTGTTTATTTTTTTACATACAATATACACTATACATTCTAACTCAGACAACTTGCACTTAATTCTCAATGTTATGTATCGGAAGGGTTAAAGCATATAGTTCCAGCATCATTATGATGGTGTTATAGTTGTTGACATGATTTTATCATAGTATTTCCTCTACAACCTGGTATAGATCAATGGCCTTCTAGGGAGGTTTCCTCTGAACCCTGATTTTGCAAATGAGCAGGACTATCCATAAGTGGTGGGCTGGGCCAGGGTGGAAATTTTTAATGGCATATGCACATTTCCGCAAATAGATTTTTCCTTTATAATAAATAAATATATATGTAATCTCCTGCAGCTGTCAGCTGCTTGTGCCATCATGAAAAGTACCATATATAATCGTCATGCTATTGATAAATGTGTATTATGTGGTAGAGGGTGGTTCCAAGCTTACTATCCTCCTTAAAAATACATAAATCCAAAAAAAATTTGTCTCAATATCACTTCACCACTACTTAAATTAGATACTCTCAGACCACGCAAATAACATTTTAAACCTTCCAAAGAACTTTTGAGCAGTTATCTGTAAATGTGTATCTGAAAAGCAGTTCCTAAATAACTTTAAACTAAAAATGTGGTTATAATCTAATTTGACACTGTATCCTTACAATAAGTGTAAACATTATGTCATGAGGTCCCTGGCCAATCCCACCATTAATATCCAGACACACATATTAAAAAAAAAAAGTTTTGGTGCCTTTCATTTAAAAGTTGCGTTATTTCACCCCCCATAGCGCTGCCAGTAAAAGTTTTGAAAAAGCGCCTTGTGCATGCGATATGGTGGCGATGAGCTCCATATCGCACAAAATCCAAGCGCTGCTTTGACGTGCTCATGCACGCTTTCCCCATAGACATCAATGGGGAGAGAGTGTTAGAAAAAAACCTAACACCTGAAGAGCGGAATGAAAACGCAACCCCATTGATGTCTATGGGGGAAAACGTACTTTTAAACACCCTAACATAAACCCCACGTTTAAGCACCTGTAATATGCTGCCTCCAACATCACAGACACCAAAATAAAGTTATTAACCCCTAATCAGCCACTCCCGATGTCGCCACCACCTAAATAAAGTAATTAACCCCTATTCCGCCGCTCCCCGACATCGCCGCCACTATAATAAAGTTATTAACCCCTATTCCCTCGCACCCCAACATCGCCCACACTATAATAAGAGTTATTAACCCCTATTCTGCCACACCTTGACATCTCCGCCATTAAATAAAGTTATTAACCCCTAAACCTCTGACCTCCCACATCACCGCCACTAAATAAACCTATTAACCCCTAAACAGACAGCCCCCCACATCGCAAAAAACTAAATTAAACTATTAACCCCTAAACCTAACAACCCCCTAACTTTAGATTCAAATTACAATATCCCTATCTTAAAACAAATAAAAACTTACCTGCGAAATTAAAAAAAACTAACAGCTAGATTCCGAGTTTGGCCTTATAAGTATAACGCTGCTTTTTCCTTACCACTGATATTACAAGTCTTGCCGGTATAGGTGTACCGCACACTTTTTTGGCCTCATGCAACATCTGTACCGCACTTTTAAAAAAGTCCTTTTTCAATGGGACTTCCATAGCGCCGGTATTACGAGTTTTGCCTGGGAGGACAAAAACGCCTAGATTTAGAGTTCTGCGTTAGCCGTCCAAACCAGCGTTAGGGGGTCCTAACGCTGGTTTTGGCCGCCCGCTGGTATTTAGAGTCAGTCAGGAAAGGGTCTAATGCTCACTTTCCAGCCGCAACTTTTCCATACCGCAGATCCCCTTACGTCAATTGCGTATCCTATCTTTTCAATGGGATCTTTCTAACGCCGGTATTTAGAGTCTTGGCTGAAGTGAGCATTAGAACTCTAACGACAAGACTCCAGCCGCAGAAAAAAGTCAGGAGTTAAGAGCTTTATGGGCTAATGCCGGTTCATAAAGCTCTTAACTACTGTGCTCTAAAGTACACTAACACCCATAAACTACCTATGCACCCCTAAACCGAGGTCCCCCCACATCGCCACCACAATAATTCAATTTTTTAACCCCTAATCTGCCGACCGTACACCGCCGCAACCTACATTATCCCTATGTACCCCTAATCTTCTGCCCCTAACATCGCCGACACCTACATAATATTATTAACCCCTAATCTGCCCCCTAATGTAATTATTATTTATATTGTAGCTATATTAGGGTTTATTTTACAGGTAAGTATTTAGCTTTAAATAGGAATAATTTATTTAAAAATATTTATTTTATTTCGTTAGATTTAAATTATATTTAACTTAGGGGGGAGTTAGGGTTAGACTTAGCTTTAGGGGTTAATACATTTATTATAGTAGCGGTGAGGTCCGATCGGCAGATTAGGGGTTAATTCTTGAAGTTAGGTGTCAGCGATGTTAGGGAGGTCAGATTAGGGGTTAATACTATTTATTATAGGGTTTTTGAGGTGGGAGTGAGGTGGTTTAGGGGTTAATACATTTATTATAGTGGAGGCGAGGTCCGGTCGGCAGATTAGGGGTTAATAAGTGTAGGTAGATAGCGGCGACGTTGGGGGGGCAGATTAGGGGTTAATAAATATAATATAGGTGTCGGCGATGTTAGGGGCAGCAGATTAGGGGTACATAGGGATAATGTAGGTTGCGGCGGTGTCCGGAGCGGAAGATTAGGGGTTAAAAGTGTAATGCAGGGGTCAGCGATAGCGGGCGCGGCAGATTAGGGGTTAATAAGTGTAAGGTTAGGGTTGTTTAGACTCGGGGTTCATGTTAGGGTGTTTGGTGCATAGGAAACAATGGGGATGCTTTAGGAGCTGAACGCTGCTTTTTTGCAGGTGTTAGGTTTTTCTTCAGCTCAAACTGCCCCATTGTTTCCTATGGGGGAATCGTGCACGAGCACGTTTTTTAAGCTGGCCGTGTCCGTAAGCAACGCTGGTATTGAGGGTTGAAGTGGCGGTAAATATGCCTGTACGCTCCCTTTTTGGAGCCTAACGCCGCCCTTCAGAGAACAATACTAGCGTTGTTTAAAAGGTGCGGGGGGAAAAAAACACGCATAGCTAACGCACCCCTTCTAACACAAAACTCTAAATCTAGGTGAGTGAGAGCAGTAGAGCCTATACCGTCAAGATTTGTACCACCATCTAAAGTCAGTAGCTATGAGTTTTACGTTACAAAGCTGTACCATAAAACTCATATCTAAAGTGTTAAAAAGTACACTAACACCCATAAACTACCTATTAACCCCTAAACCGAGGCCCTCCCGCATCGCAAACACTATATTAAATATTTTAACCCCTAATCTGACACTCCTGACATCACCGCCACTTAAAAAATGTATTATCCCCTATTCCGCCGCTCCCCGACATCGTCACCACTATAATAAAATGATTAACCCCTAAACCGCCACCCTCCCGCATCAAAACCACTATTTAAATATAATTAACCCCTAATCTGCCGTCCGTCCACTCCGCTGCTATAATAAACCTATTAACCCTAACCCTAACACCCCCTAACTTAAATATAATTAAAATAAATCTAAATAAAACCTACAATTAATAACTAAATCATTCCTATTTATAACTAAATACTTACTGACCTGTAAAATAAACCCTAAGCTAGCTACAATATAACTAATAGTTACATAGTATCTATCTTAGGTTTTATTTTTATTTCACAGCTAAGTTTCTAGTTAAAATAAATACACATTTACCTGTAAAATAAACCTAACCTGCCTTTTACTAACACCTAACATTACAATAAAATTAAATAAATTAAATTAACAAAATACAATTATCTAAAGTACAAAAATAATAAACACTAAATTACACAAAATAAAAAAAAAGAAATTATCAAAAATAAAAATGAATTACACCTAATCTAATAGCCCTATCAAAATAAAATAAAACTAGCCTACACTAAACTGCCAATGGCCCTTAAAAGGGCCTTTTGCGGGGCATTGCCCCAAAGAAATCATGTATTTTACCTGTAAAAAAACAACCCCCAACAGTAAAACCCACCCCCACACAACCAAACCCCCCAAATAAAATCCTAACAAAATAAACCATAGCTCCCCATTGCCCTGAAAAGGGTATTTGGATGGGCATTGCCCTTAAAAGGGCATTTAGCTCTTTTACATTGCCCAAAACCCTAAGCTAAAATTAAAACCCACCCAATAAACCCTTAAAAAAAACTAACACTAAACACTGACGATCCACTTACAGTTTTTGAAGACCGGACATCCATCCTCATCCAGGCGGTGAAGTCCTCATACAAGTAGGCTGAAGTCCTCATCGAAGCTGTCAGAAGTCTTCATCCAAGCGGGCAGAAGTCTTCATCCAGACTGCATCTTCTATCTTCAGTCATCCGGCACGGAGAGGGTCCATCTTCAAGACATCCGGCGCGGAGCACCCTCTTCTTCCGGTGTCTGTTGAAGAATGAAGTTTCCATTTATATGGAGTCATCAAAGATGGTGTCCCTTACATTCCGATTGGCTAATAGAATTCTATCAGCCAATAGGAATTAAGGGGGAAAAAGTCTTATTGGCTGTTGCCACTCAACCAACCTTCAAAATAAAAAAACTAACTCTAACAAAAACCTAAGCTACCCATTTCCCTTAAAAGGGTATTTGTATGGGTATTGCCCTTTAAAGGGCATTCAGCTCTTTTCCATTGCCCTGAAAAGGGCATTTAGCTCTTTAAAGAATGCCCAAACCCTAATCTGAAAAAAAACACCCAAAAAAGTTTTAAAAAAAACCTAAAACTAACCCCCAACATTTCACTTACAGTTTCTGAAGTCCAGAGATCCAGGCGGCAAAGTCTTCATCCAGGCAGTGAGGTCTTCATCTATCCAGGCGGCGTTTCTATCTTCATCCAGACAGCATCTTCTATTTTCATCCCGGCACTGCAGCACGGAGCAGGTCCATCCTTCAAGACATCCGGCGCGGAGCGTCCTCTTCATATGGTCACCGCCGTACATTAAATCTTTAATGCAATGGAGCCTTTTCAAAATGGCATCTCTTGCATTAATATTAGATGATTTGATTTTTAAAATTC
This sequence comes from Bombina bombina, assembly GCF_027579735.1. Classification (NCBI taxonomy): domain Eukaryota; kingdom Metazoa; phylum Chordata; class Amphibia; order Anura; family Bombinatoridae; genus Bombina; species Bombina bombina. Next base: position 283,334,605 of record NC_069500.1, read on the forward strand.
AAATCAACCAATAGGATGAGAGCTACTGAAATCCTATTGGCTGTTCAAATCAGCCAATAGGATGAGAGCTACTGAAATTCTATTGGCTGATTTGAATAGCCAATAGAATTTCAGTAGCTCTCATCCTATTGGCTGATTTGAACAGCCAATAGTATTTCAGAAGCTCTCATCCTATTTTCTGATTTGAATTTCAAAAATAAAATCAGCCAATAGGAATGCAAGGGACGCCATTTTGAAAAGGCTCCCTTGCATTGAAGATTCAATATACAATGGTGACCGAATGAAGAGGACGTTCTGCGCCGGATGTCTTTAAGGATGGACCCGCTCCACGCCACCGGGATGAAGATAGAAGATGCCACCTGGATGAAGATAGAAGACGATGCCTGGATGGATGAAGACCTCGCCGCCTGGATCTCCGGACATCAGAAACTGTGGATCTTTGGGTATTAGTGTTAGGTTTTTTTAAACTTTTTTTGGGTGTGTTTTTTTAGATTAGGGTTTGGGCATTCTTAAAAGAGCTAAATGCCCTTTTCAGGGCAATGTAAAAGAGCTGAATGCCATTTTAAGGGCAAAGCCCATACAAATGTCCTTTTCAGGGCAATGGGTAGCGTAGGTTTTTGTTAGAGTTAGTTTTTTTATTTTGGGGGGTTGGTTGCATGGTGGGTTTTACTGTTGGGGGGGTTTTGTATTTTTTTCAGGGGAAAGAGCTGATTTCTTTAGAGCAATGCCCTACAAAAGGCCCTTTTAAGGGCTATTAGTAGTTTATTGTAGGCTAGGTTTTTTTTTTATTTTGGGGGCTTTTTATTTTTATAGGGCTTTTAGATTAGATGTAACTGTTTTTATTTTGGATAATTTCGTTTGTTATTTTTCTTAATTTAGTGTTTTTCTATTTTTTGTAATTTAGTATTTTGTATTTTTTGTAACTGTAGATTTACATTTTTTTAGTAGTGTTAGGTTTTTTTAATGTGTAATTTAGTAAATTAATTTGCAGTTATTTTAATTTTAGTATAATACGGCTAGATTACGAGTCTTGCGTTAAGATGAAAAAGCAGCGTTAACAGGTCCTAACGCTGCTTTTTCAATACTGCTGCTATTACAAGTCTTGCAGGTTTAGGGTCACCGCACACTTCTTTGGTCTTACAGCAAAACAACTTACGTAAACTTCGTAAACCCTTTTTTCTATGGGACTTCCATAGCGCTGGTATTACGAGTCTGTCCTGGGAGGCCAAAAAGTGAGCGGTACACCCTCTACCTCCAAGATCCGTAACGCATTCTAAAGTCAGTAGTTATGAGTTTTACACTACAACGCCGTAGCATAAAACTCATAACTAAAGTGCTAAAAAGTACACTAACACCCATAAACTACCTATTAAGCCATAAACCGAGACCCTCCCGCATCGCAAAACACTATAATAACATTTTTAACCCCTAATCTGCCGCTCTGGACATCGCAGCCACTAGAATAAACATATTAACCCCTAAACCGCCGCACTCCCGCCTCGCAAACACTAGTTAAATATTATTAACACCTAATCTGCCGCCCCTAACATGGCCGCCACCTACATTATACTTATTAACCCCTAATCTGCTGTCCCCAACGTCACCGCCACTATATTAAATGTATTAACCCCTAAACCTAAGTCTAACCCTAACCCTAACACCCCCTAACTTAAATATAATTTAAATAAATCTAAATAAAATTACTATCATTAACTACAATACAATATAACTAATAGTTATTTACCAATAAAGAAGAATGGTTAAACCAACAGTAAGAGGCAATAAAGATATTATTTCCCCCACTGGAGGTTAATATAGCAAATGCATAATTGCTTATCATAATCATTCCTTTACATCCAAAAATATGGAAATAGAAGCCACTTCAGCGGTATCAAAAAATAATAATAACAACAAAATTCACAGCAGAAAATAAAGGGTACCCTTTAGGAAAAAATATATGTTATTATATGTAGGGAGCTCCCTATCAATTATGTGTACACATTCACCGGATTCAGAAATGTATTCCATCATTCTTAAAATGCACATCCATAACTGTCAGGGAAAGTCCTTAATGCAGCTGAAAAAGCCCAGTTAGTAAGCAAGCAGGTAAGGTAACTGTTAAAGCAGTCTCCCCAAAGCTGATGTCTCAGTCTATTACAAGATAGAAGCTTAGGTTTAGGCATGGTAAGTATGTCAACACATATCGTTCTCACCATATGTTGTTAACTGACGATCAGTTTGTCCGTGGTTGTCCGTGACTAAGGCTCCTGATATCTTCCCATACAGCTCCATTTCACAGTTGACAAAAGGTTGCTAATAAAACAGACCTTACGCTTACCAGTTCCATTGTGGGTCATGAATGCTGCAAATGCATGTCCTCTGTACAGTCACCTGGATCCAATAATTGCAGCTTGTCCGATGTCTGCTATGAAAAAGTGTAGCTGCCTTGCTACCTACATTTCACCCTTAAAGGCACGGGGCTTCTTCCGGCTAGGTCTGATGGCGTCACTACAACTCAACGCCCTTTTTGATCAGTAAGACTCCACCTTCTTTTCCCGGGTGAATTCAAAGATTGAAATATTTGTAAACAAAAATATATACATATTGTACCGCTTGTGGCTATATGTGACTTATTTAGGATTTTACCATTTATGACATTTACAAATAGACACCTGATAACTGTGTGGGATGACAGAACAAAATAAATTTATCTCTTCAGAATTAAATAAATTCTTTGATATATTTGATATAATTTATTCAATATGGTTAGAATTATATATTTTATTCCAATGCATTTTAAATTTATTTCTGGAAAGGAGATTAACACCCTAAGAAGGGAGCAAAGTTCAATTCCTCATTCATTCCGTTTGGTTTTAAAGAACCTAAGTTGAATATCCACTTACATTCTTTTTGTAATAAAAGTTTATCCAGATTGCTACCTCTTTCATTATATTGCACTCATTCAAGGCCTCTGAATTGCAAACTCTCTTCATCACTATTGTGATGAAAATAAAAGCTTCTAGCTACACTACTTGTTTTTATATATTTATTTTTATATCTCTTTTATGTTCCTTAATTCTTTCTTTGAGTTCACAATAGGTTTTTCCTATGTAATACCTGGGGCAGTTGCACTGGAGCATATATACCACCCCTTCTATTGGACACTAAATAGCACTGGAAGTGATGAGGATCAATCTGAACACATAGGATTTAGCAATTTGGGAAAAAAAATCTGAGTATATGCCAGTTTGTCAATGGCACAATCAGTTCACAGTTTTGTTAAACTGGTGGAAAAAGATATAATTGAAATGAAGATTACTAGACAGAAGGACAATCTATATAACCAAGAGAGGAGAGCTTAAAAATTTAGTCCCGATGATAGAAGGGGTGGTATATATGCTCCAGTGAAACTGCCCCAGGTATTACATAGGAAAAACCTATTGTGAACTCAAAGAAAGAATTAAGGAACATAAAAGAGATATAAAAATAAATATATAAAAACAAGTAGGGGTTAATAAATAAAAAAGAATTTGATTATTTAAATATAAAATTCCCGATCACTGCTACAATTTATACAATTCCAAAAATACATAAAAAGGTTGTTTCTGTTCCAGGAAGACCGATAATTGCTGGTATAAAGTCACTAACTGCAAATATTTCTGAATATGTGGACTATTGTTTATGACCCTTCCTGAGTTCTTTACCCTCTTATATTCAAGACACATTAGATGTACACTTTTGTCAATAAGGAAACTATCTTGGTGACTATTGATGTAGAACAGCTCTATTCTTCAATTCCACATGAAAAGGGAATAAGCCAGATAAAAAGATTTCTCAATGAGAGAGGAGTGAGATATAAAATACACACATATTTTGTATTGGAGTTATTAAGATTCATTTTGAACCATAACTTCTTTGTGTTCCAACAGAAATTTTATGAACAAATTTTGGGCACAGCAATGGGTACTTGCTGTGCCCCCACTTATGCCTGTTTGTACCTAGGAGGCTGGGAATGTGACATTGTACTCGATACATCCAACCTCGATCTGGGCCATATTAGTATATGGCTCAGATTTATTGATGATATTGTAATGTTCTGGGAAGGAACTGTTGAACAACTGGCAGACTTTATGGATAGACTAAATAGTAATGATTTTACTATAACATTTACTTATTCTTGGAGTAAAAGTGAAATAGATTTCTTAGATTTGAAAATCAAAAAAAGTGACACTGAAATTGTAACAGAAACATTTCGGAAAAGTACAGCTGGAAATACAATACTCCATACTGACAGTCATCACCCGCCACATTTCTTAAAAAACATATCACAGGGACAATACCTAAGGCATTGCAGGAATTGTACTAACATGGATAGTTTTAAAATGGAAGCCAAAACCCTTGTGACAAGATTCAAAGAGAGAGGTTACCCACACAAAACTTTAAATCAAGCCTTTTCCAAAGCACGAGATAGTGATCGCAATAGCCTACTTTATAATCCAAAAATAAGTAAGGATGATAATGTCATCCGATTTATCAGTACTTTTAATGAACAATGGAGAAGTGTGGCTTCCATTTTAAGAAAATACTGACATGTCTTAACTTTAGATGTCAATAGAGAAAATGGTTGGGGTAAGACCAAATCTTACACCCAGGCGAGCACCTAACTTAAAAGACAGACTGGTTAGCAGTCTGTTCAAAAACTCAGATAGCCAAGTGTGGCTTAATAAATATAAAACAAGAGATGGTAATTTCAGATGTGCAAAATGTTTTGTCTGTGATAATCTGCTAAGGGGTAATATGTTTTGTGACATTACAGGACAAATACACAAAGTAAGAGGACACATAACATGTAAAACAGATGGGGTGGTATATATGCTCCAGTGCAACTGCCCCAGGTATTACATAGGAAAAACCTATCGTGAACTCAAAGAAATAATTAAGGAACATAAAAGAGAAAAATAAATATATAAAAACAAGTAGTGTAGCTAGACACTTTTATTTTCATCAGAATAGTGATGAAGAGAGTTTGCAATTCAGAGGCCTTGAACGAGTGCAATATAATGAAAGAGGTGGCAATCTGGATAAACTTTTTTTTTTTAAGTTTTAAAATTTTTCTTTATTGAGATCAAAAATATCATACAGTCATTAAGTATTTCATATAAAACAAAGAGGAAATACAGGGATCTGATATACTGCATCAAAATAAAACACAAAATGAAAAGTGTACATATATACATTAAATGGCATGCACATATGTGAATCATAGTTTGGAAATATCTTCCAGTTCAATATCGATCTCAGGTAATAAAAACACATAAGTCAAAAACTTGAAATGAATAATGTACCCATACATCTAAAACTTCATATTGGTCCCTGAAATCTAGTCCATCCTGTCTAGTCAGGGGTAGTGAGGGAAAAGGGAAAGATAAGGGAAAGGGGTAGAGGAGTCATATTATGAAGGGGAATGGGAAGAATTAGGGAAGGTAGAGAGGGAAGAAAAAGAACGAAGAGAACAATCAAACGAACAGGAAAAAGAAGAGAGAAGAGAAATAAAAATAAAAAAAAGGGGGAGGGAGGGGAAATACTTCTCAATGTTTAGACTGAGAAGTAGCATCACCAGATCACGTCTGGTTTTACTGAATTTGGATCAATCCGTCCATATCATCCAATAGTCCTCCATACTCTCCAGGGCACTATACACAAACTTTTCCATATTGGCCAGATATTGTATCACATCGCAAACATCCAATATTGTGGGCGGGTCAATTTGTTTCCAAGTCCTGGCGATACAAAGCTTGGTGGCGGCCACTATATAGATCACAAGTTGTTTAGTACGTTTAAATAGCCCATCATCAAAGACATGGAAGAGAGCATATCGTGGAGTCAGCTGTATATCTATATTCATAGATTGCAGGAGTACTTCAACATCCCTCCAAAGATTATGAATTTTTGGGCAGGTCCACCATATATGGGAATCAGAACCCTCACCACCACATAACCTCCAGCACCATGACGAGGAACCAGCAAACATTTTGGACAATCTAGTGGGAACTCTATACCATCTTAGCATGAGTTTCATTTACCCTTCAAAAATTGTTACACAATGAATCATTTTTTTGTCAAAATTACTGCAGTACTAAGCTCCAAGTCTGTTATTCTCAAGTCTAGCTCCCTGCACCACATTTTCATTTGCCCCGGGAGACCAACCGAATGGTCTTGCAGCATGGCCCTATAGTGGAATGTAAGGGGTTTATACGTCCCCATCCCACTAATCCATCTCTCTTCCAATTTAGAGTAAGGTCTAAGTCCTTGAGTATTGAATTTCCAGGAGTGTAATAAACTAAGTATTCTATAGCATTCGAAATGGAACCATAGTGGGGGTCCAGTGAAAGAATCAAGGATCTGAAGGACCATCAGCAGCTTGTTATTAAAGAATAGTTTTTCAATCACTGTGAAATTATGCTCGATCCAGAATTCCACATGAATATTAGGGAGGCCCCACAATAGACCCCTTAGTTGGTTAATTGGGGAGGGGTGTGGAGCGATCTCTGAATGATGTCTTAGCGTGTGCCACAGTCGTATATTTTGCTGGATGATAGGGTTAACAACCTTGTCAACTAACTGTTTGTAGCTAGGAACTCATAGGATGTTTGGAAGATCGGTAAGTTTAGTTCCTCTAATCTGAACCATCCTGGTTTCTCAGTACCAGGACCCCAGGCTGTAATCTGTGACAATCTTGTTGCTTCATAGTAGAGAAATATATTAGGGAGGAGATTCCACCTCTTGAGAATTCTCTCTGTAGAATTTTGTGACTGATACATGGGGTTTTCTGCATCCAGACATATCTGGAGAAGATCCGATGGACATGTTGCAGAATAACGTGGGATGTTTAGAGGTATGTATCGGAACAAGTACAGTACCTTAGGAATCAGCAACATTTTTACTGTGGCCACACATCCCATCCATGAGATCTCTATGAAGTCCCATCTATTTATTAATAGCCTCAGTTCGGTGATCAGAGCATCAAAATTTAGTGTTATTATTTTGTTTAAGTCAGCACTCAATTGGATACCCAGTTGCCTTATAGACTCCTTGGACCATTGAAAATTACAGTTCCCTTGTACATCTGAAAGCTGTTCCTGAGAGAAATTGATACAATATGCTTCGGTTTTTGTCATGTTTATTTTGTAATGACTGAATGCGCTAAACTGTTCCAATACAGTAAAAACCACTGGAACTGAAGAGGTAGTATTTGTGAGGAGGAGGGTAACGTCATCAGCGTATAGGACATTTTTTTCCTGTCTAGAGCCCATAAGCAGGCCCTCAATATCAGGCGAAGTTCTAATTGCCTGCGCAAGTGGCTCCATAGCCAGGCAAAAAGCAGGGGGGACAATGGACACCCCTGCCTGGTGCCATTGGAAATGGCAAATGCCGGAGAGCAAAAGCCCAGCCCTCTCACTTTGGCACTCGGATTCAAGTATAAAACCCTAATCATATCTATAGCCTTAGGCGGAAATCCAAAGGTCTCCAAGACCTCCCACAAGTAATCCCATCTGACCCTGTTGAATGCTTTTTCAGCATCCAGTGACAGGGCCATTAGGGGGTTCCAGATCTCCTTGCCTCAGAGAAAATAGTTATTAAGCATCGTGTGTTGTCCGGGCCCTGCCGACCCTTCACAAAACCCACTTGGTCTACCTCTATCAAGGGTGGTAACAAAAATGCTAACCTATCAGCCAATAATTTAGAGTATAATTTTGTATCAACATTTATCAACAGGATAGGGCGGAAGTTACAGCAATGGGAGGGATCTTTACCTGGTTTAAGGACAGTGATAATGGTCGCCTCAAGGTATTCCTCCAGCATCTCACCTTTCAAACTAATTTCATTATAGACCTGGCATAGTAAGGGTTTCAACTGTATCTGCAGTTTTTTATAGAATTGTCCCGGGAACCCATCCAGGCCCGGTGCTTTACCATTTTTTAATTGTCTTACTGCCTGCCCTATCTCTATTTCAGTAAAAGGTTCTATAAGTCTGTCTCTGTCTTCTTCCGGTAGTGAAGGTAAGTTTAAACTCTCCAAAAAGGAGGAGATGTCTGAGGATGTTGCCGTTTTGTTTTTTTCATAAGATTCAATATTATAGAGCCGCTTGTAAAAGTCTGCAAAGACTTTCCCTATATCCTCAGGTGCATATATCTTCCGCCCATCATGATTAATATATGGGATCCTAGCGGTAGCAGTCCGCTGTTTTAGTTTGTTTGCCAGCATCGAGCCTGCTTTATTGCTCTTGGAATACATAACAATCTTAAACCTGGAAAATGCCAGTTTAACTTTTTCCAACTCCAAGTTTTTAATTTGTGACTTTAACCTCAGAATATCCTCAGACAAGCCAGCGGTGGGGGCTAATTTATATTGTCTTTCTTTTGTTCTTAAATCACAGGTCAATTTGCCCAGCGGGGCGCCCCATTTTTTCGTAATGTTTGCAGCTTTTGCAATGCAAAACCCTCTACCATAGGCCTTCAAGGCTGCCCATCTAATTTGGTGTGAGGTTTGATTGAGCTGGTTCATCTCTATAAACTCATCTATGTTCTCTATCAGTTCAGGGACAAAGGATGCATCTTCCCATAAGAATTTGGGGAGCCTCCAAGACCTGTCTGACCAAGTTAGACCCACCTACCTTTATTGACATTGTCAAAGCATCATGGTCTGACCACGGGCAGCTGCACAGGTTAGAGCTTGTGACTAGATTCATAGTCCAGGAATCTACGAAGAAATAGTCTAATCGCGAATATGACCGATGAGGGGGCGAGAAATACGTATAGTTCCTAGAGTCTGGATGGCAAGCATCCCATACGTCATATAGCGAGGCCTGATAAATAAGGTTCTGGAATTTAGGGGCCATGGACAGTGAGTAATTATCAAGTACCTTACCACTTGGGAGTTTTTTGTCTGTCTGCGGGTCCCAAATTAAATAAAAATCCCCTCCTAACACCAATGTGCCCTGTCTCAGGCCCTCAATGAAGTGTAACATTCTGCGTAAAAATTTTATCTGTCCCTGATTAGGGGCATATATATTTACAAGAGTGTAGAGATGTGAATTAAGTCTACAGACCAACAACAAGAACCTCCCCTCCGGGTCCGTTTCCACATGTATCTGCTGAAAAGCCAGCTCCTTGCTGATGCATATGGATACCCCATGCTTTTCTCATGATAGACCGAACTGAGCACTATCGGATAATGCTTGGACTTAAGGATTGGAGTTTTAGTAGAAGCCCAATGTGTCTCCTGTAGAAAGGATATATCACAATGCAGCTTTCTCAGGAAGATTGTAATAAGCTTCTTTTGGATGGTGAATTAAGTCCCTTTGTATTCAGGGAAACAAATTTGAGACTAGAGTCCATTTGTTAAGTGTAGGAGGGGGAAGAAAAAAAAAAAAGAGAGAAATGAGAGAAAACAAAGTATGAGTGACTAGACCATAAGAACCAATACATTTTACAGAAACACAGGGACCACTGCTATCTGGATCTCATGTGTAAATGTATGAGTAAAATATTATATGTGATTTGAATCTAAAGTTGCGAGTGAATCTGTGTTCTCTTGCTTACTTTTAGTAAGCCTTGGTTTTATCCTTGGGGGGGAAAAAAGCCTACTATCTGTAGGAGTAAACACCTAAAAAGGTAAGGGGTCTAGCCCGGGACACAGCCTGCTTTCAGAGGGGATTTGTATAGCTAGCAGGACTCATTTTATGTCCCTTATATGCTAGAATGGATGTGTACAAAGAAATAATTTCTGTCATATCTACCCGAGTAGTGGGCCAAAGGTTATTTCCATTAAAATGCTTATGTATTACATATACACTCAGAGACGTACACAATGGGAAGGCTAGCATTGTAGAATACTTTACAAGTACTGTATTTAATTTAGTTTGAGCCTAATCATGTCTCAGAGTTATCAGTCGTCTATGGGTCGGGAGATTTTGAATTAACAATGGGTTTAGTTACCTCTATGATTGCAAAAGGCTCTATGCAGGGTCTTGGCTCCTGTCTTTATTCTCCAGTTGCCTAGACCAAAGCTCTTGTCTCGCCTATATCTGTTTCTAGCAAAGGTGAAACCAAGGGAAGATGAACTCCCTAATGTGTGCAACAGCTGTATCTAAGTAATGGGTAGTATATCTCAAAGCTTATACGTATAGCATATTATAACTTCTAAATTAACAATAACAATTATTAATAAAGCATAAACAATCGCTGTCTCATAGCTTACCTACATTTATAGGTCAATATTTATATTTACCTTGTGAAACATAATAAATTGCAAGTTAAGAAATAACACCTGAATGCGCCTATTATGGCTAGGAACTATACTGATATAATAATTTAAACTGGAGCATGTATGCTGGAGTAATGGGTAGTATATCTCAAATCTTATAAGTATAGCATATTATAACTTCTAAAATAACAATAACAATTATTAATAAAGCATAAACAATCGCTGTCTTGTAGCTTACCTATATTTATAGGTCAACATTTATATTTAATTTATGAAACATAATATATTGCAAATTAAGAAATAACACCTGAATGTGCCTATTATGGCTAGGAATTATACTGATATAATAATTTAAGCTGGAGCATGTATGCTGGATACATCTGATTTATTCCCAGTCCAACTCTTCCCTCGAGAGACACCTCTCGTTGACATGTGCACCACACATGTTCATTGTTATGTTAAACATAGTGACCTTAAACCTGAGTCTTAAAGAAAAAATCATAAGTCGCATTTAACCTACTAAACACGCAGTTCTGTAATGAAAAAACAATAATTATATGTAGTAATCCTGACCAAGGAAAGTACTGGCGTAAGGATCAGGCTGGGGCAAACGATTCAATTCTGTGGTCAAAATATAACTTAGGCAAATAATATGACTAGGGCTCACCTCCCCATAATGAATTAATTGAAACTTATGTAAATGGCCTAACTGGTATATTTCTAGCACACTCCAGCTTCTAGAAAGGAATGCATCTCCTTATTCTGAGCGTAGCACCTTACTATTTTTACCCTAATGCTAGCAAGCACGAACCTTGAAGTGTGGTAATAAACAGCAGTTACAAACCTACAAGTGTAATAATAAACATGTCATAGCAGGAGTCTTTCAATGTAAACCACAGCTTCCAGCAGGGTGAGATTAAAAAGGATATCTTCCCTACTAGTTATGAAAGGCCTAGTCACCATGATATCTATGGGTAAGCATATGTACACGGCCTAACTGGTACATTTCTAGCACACTCCAGCTTCTAAAAAGGAACCTATCACATTATCCTGAACATAACACCCCACAATATTTACACTATGCTTAGCAAACATGGACCTGTGAGTGTGATAATAAACATCAGGTATAAATCTATAAATGCGATAATAAACATAAGTCAAAACAGATGTTTTTCCATATTGAGTCAAACTAAAGTAATGTAATATACTCAGTTTGTGTCGCTGTCATAACCAAATGCTGTGTAGCATATCTGAAGTCTCGTAAACATAGCTTAATGTTACCTATATCAACATTCTAGAGTGAAAAAAAACAGTTGTAAGCAGTTCAGTTAACTAAATCCTGGAACAGAAAACATTATCCAGATTATTTCTCCCACATACAAACCACTGAAGAGCCTTGCCCTGTCATCATAAGCATCAAACACAATTAAACAGGCCCTTAATGGCCTTGGTGAGAGTCTCCTGTAAGGATTTTATCCTCTGAGTGAGGGTGGTTAGAATATCGGAAGCCATAGAAACAGAGAGACTACTTTCCTCCTAGAGGGCTTCTGTCATGCCAGCACTTTTAGCAATGTATTGTTGGGAAGCACTGGGATCAGCTACAGACTTCTTTGCGACAGGTTTAGATTTAAAATGATCCGCCACAGATTTTTTGTATTCTGAAGGGTTGGCAGTTTTCCTTCTAGAACCCTGTGGCATGGTAGAAGCAGAAAATATTTAGTTAGGGACCAATGATGGTGGTAAGTAGAGTACAGCAGGGACCCCTCAGGGGATATTTAAGTTGTATGCCTTTATTAACAGCAGTTTAACAAGCAGCTTTATGCCCCGGCCATAGAGACACAACTCCTCAATACATATTCACATAGTGCCAGAACCATATTAAAGACCCCATATCTTCCATTTTAACCTGAGCAGCAGGCAGGACTATATGGTTGTTGTTGCTAGTTGTAAATATGGTAGAGAAATTATGTTTCAGCACACCATAGATATGATGATCAAAGGTCAAAGTGTATCCCAGCTATGTAGGTAATATGGGTCTTATCAGGTATGTGTCCACCAGAGACCGGGCTATTAGAGAGCAGCAAACCTCTTCAGAGCCTTCAGTGCTGCAGAGCCAGTGGTTGCTATATTCTGCCTTTATTTGCTGCAAGCTATTACAAAGGTGCTATTACTTTATAATGGAGGCAAGTGATACACAATGTTCCAGGGTGTGACCTGGTCCAGTATCAATAAGAATGTCAATAAGGCCCCAGAGCGAAAAAAAAGTTATTGTGCAGGTATGAGGCCTGTAAGTAACTGGGGTTTCTAGGGAACCTCAAAGTATTAGTCAGATAAGTGCTGCAGTCCCAGAGATAATGGGGATTGTTATTAATATTGCGCAATCCGCCTGTAGTGTAATGCCCGCCTGTTGCAAGCTGGCCCTGTGCTTCACTATAGGGTAGGGAAAAGATGGCTGAATTTCGCGCCACTTGCTTAATGGGCACTATCAGGCTGAGGCTCATGTGCAGAGCTGGTTATCACCCTTACCTCCACTTGCTGTCACGGATTAAGTTGTGAGTCGCACCTCTTGTAGTCACATCCACCGATTGCTCTATATGTCCGGAGCGGAGCCCCGACCCTCCAGACTTAGGGGTGATGTTTCTCTGGCTATCAGCTCGGATGGTGCGCCACTGCGTCTTGTTAGGCCTCAGTCCCCTCTCACTGTGTCAGCTTTGAACGACCTCTCTGTTCAGCCTCGCACTCTTCGTTTGCTCCCTTTAGCGGCACTAGGTGTTACGGTATCTCCCTATAACAAAGGGCAGTGGGTATCTATAAGATATTGGTAATTAAATGACTTCAAATGGAAGATTTGCCGCAGAGCTCACTAAAACTGCGACCGTTTGTCTCTGCTGTTAGCTCCGCCCCCCAATCTTGATAAACATTTATTACAAAAAGAATGTAAGTGGATATTCAACTTAGGTTCTTTAAAACCAAAAGGAATGACTGAGGAATTGAACTTTGCTCCCTTCTTAGGGTGTTAATCTCCTTTCCAGAAATAAATTTAAAATGCATTGGAATAAAATATATCATTGTAACCATATTGAATAAATTATATCAAATATATCAAAGAATTTATATAATTCTGAAGAGATGGATTTATTCTGTTCTGTCCTCCCACAGGGTTATCAGGTGTCTATTTGTAACTGTTATAAATGGTACAATCCTAAATTAGCCACATATATCCACAAGCGGTACAATATGTATATATTTTTGTTTACAAATATTTCAAACTTTGAATTCACCTGGGAAACGAATGCAGAGACTTACTGATCAAAAAGAGCATTGAGTTGTAGTGACACCATCAGACCTAGCTGGAAGAAGTCCCGTGCCTTTAGGGGTGAAACGTACGTAGTAAGGCAGCTACACTTTTTCATAGCAGACACCGGACAAGCTGCAATTATTGGATCCAGGTGACTGTACAGAGGACATGTATTTGCAGCATTCATGACCCACAATGGAACTGGTAAGCATAAGGTCTGTTTTATTAGCAACCGGCCCCCTATTGTCAACTGTGAAACGGAGCTGTAAGGGAAGATATCAGGAGCCTTAGTCACGGACAACCACGGACAAACGGATCGTCAGTTAACAACATATGGTGAGAACGATATGTGTCGACTTACCCTGCCTAAACCTAAGCTTCTATCTTGCAATAGACTGAGACATCAGTTTTGGGGAGACTGCTTTAACAGTTACCTTACCTGCTTGCTTACTAACTGGGCTTTTTCAGCCGCATCAAGGACTTTTCCTGACACTTATGGATGTGCAGTTTAAGAATGATGGAATACATTTCTGAATCCGGTGAATGTGTACACATAATTGATAGGGAGCTCCCTACATATAATAACATATATTTTGTTCCTAAAGGGTACCCTTTATTTTCTGCTGTGAATTTTGATGTTATTATTATTTTTTTACACCGCTGAAGTGGCTTCTATTTCCATATTTTTGGATGTAAAGGAATGATTATAATAAGCAATTATGCATTTGCTATATTATTAAATGGTATTTTACAGGTAAGTTTGTATTTATTTTAACTAGGTAAAATAGTTATTAAGTAGTTATTAACTATTTAATAACTACCTAGCTAAAATATATATAAATTGACCTGTAAAATAAAACCTAACCTAAGTTACAATAACACCTAACACTACACTACAATTAAATAAATTAACTAAATTAAAAACAATTTAAAAATTAAATTAAATTAGCTAAATTACAAAAAACAAACACTAAATTACAGGAAATAAAAAACAAATTACAGATCTTTAAACTAATTACACCTAATCTAATAGCCCTATCAAAATAAAAAAAGCCCCCCCCCCCAATAAAAAAAAACCCTAGCCTAAACTAAACTATCAATAGCCCTTAAATGGGCCTTTTGCGGGCATTGCCCCAAACTAATCAGCTCTTTTACCTGTAAAAAAAAATACAAACAACCCCCCAACAGTAAAACCCACCACCCACACCCAACCCCCCAAATAAAATACTAACTAAAAAAACCTAAGCTCCCCATTGCCCTAAAAAGGGCATTTGGATGGGCAATGCCCTTAAAAGGGCATTTAGCTCTATTGCAGCCGAAAGCCCTAACCTAAAAAATAAACCCACCCAATACACCCTTAAAAAAACATTGTAACAGCCAATAGAATGCAAGCTCAATCATATTGGGGGATGGATGAAGATAGAAGATGCCATCTGGATGAAGACTTCTGCCCATCTGGAGGACCACTTCGCCCGGCTTGGATGAAGACTTCTCCCTGCTTCGTTGAGGACTTTGGCCTGGTTGGATGAAGACTTCTGCCACCTCCTTGAGGATGGATGTACGGTCTTCAGAACAGTAAGTCGATCTTCAGGGGGTTAGTGGTTTTTTTTAAGGGTGTATTGGGTGGGTTTATTTTTTAGGTTAGGGCTTTGGGCTGCAATACAGCTAAATGCCCTTTTAAGGGCAATGCCCATCCAAATGCCCTTTTCAGGGCAATGGGAAGCTTAGGTTTTTTTTAGCTAGTATTTTATTTGGGGGGTTGGTTGTGTGGGTGGTGGGTTTTACTGTTGGGGGTTTTTTTGTATTTTTTTTACAGGTAAAAGAGCTGATTACTTTGGGGCAATGCCTCGCAAAACGCCCTTTTAAGGGCTATTGATAGTTTAGTTTAGGCTAGGGTTTTTTTTTATTTTGGGGGGCTTTTTTTATTTTGATAGGGCTATTAGATTAGGTGTAATTAGTTTAAAGATCTGTAATTTCTTTTTTATTTTCTGTAATTTAGTGTTTGTTTGTTTTTTGTAATTTAGCTAATTTAATTTATTTAATTGTTTTTAATTTAGTTAATTTATTTAATTGTAGTGTAGTGTTAGGTGTCATTGTAACTTAGGTTAGGTTTTATTTTACAGGTCAATTTGTATTTATTTTAGCTAGGTAGTTATTAAATAGTTAATAACTATTTAATAACTATTCTACCTAGTTAAAATAAATACAAAGTTGCCTGTAAAATAGAAATAAACCCTAAGCTAGTTACAATGTAACTATTAGTTATATTGAAGCTAGCTAGGGTTTATTTGATAGGTAAGTATATAGTTTTAAATAGGAATAATGTAGTTAATGATAGTAATTTTATTTAGATTTATTTAAATTATATTTAAGTTAGAGGGTTTTAGGGTTAGACTTAGGTTTAGGGGTTGATAAATTTAATATAGTGGTGGCGACATTGGGGGCGGCAGGTTAGCGGTTAATAAGTGTAGGTAGGTGGCGGCGACATTGGGGGCGGCAGATTAGGGGTTAATAAATATAATTAAGGTGGCGGTGATGTTGGGGGCAGCAGATTAAGGGTTAATAAGTATAATGTAGGTGGTGGCGGTGTCCGGAACGGCAGATTAGTGGTTAATAAGAATAATGTAGGTGTCGGCGATGTCAGGGGCGGCAGATTAGGGGTTAATAAGTGTAAAATTAGGGGATTAAGTTGTGAGTCGCACCTCTTGTAGTCACATCCACCGATTGCTCTATATGTATGGAGCGGAGCCCCGACCCTCCAGACTTAGGGGTGATGTTTCTCTGGCTATCGGCTCGGATAGTGCGCCACTGCGTCTTGTAAGGCCTCAGTCCCCTCTCACTGTGTCAGCTTTGAACGGCACCTCTCTGTTCAGCCTCGCACTCTTCGTTTGCTCCCTTTAGCGGCACTAGGTGTTACGGTATCTCCCTATAACAAAGGGCAGTGGGTATCTATAAGATATTGGTAATTAAATGACTTCAAATGGAAGATTTGCCACAGAGCTCACTAAAACTGCGACCGTTCGTCTCTGCTGTTAGCTCCGCCCCCCAACCTGGATAAACTTTTATTACAAAAAGAATGTAAGTGGATATTCAACTTAGGTTCTTTAATACCAAAAGGAATGAATGAGGAATTGAATTTTGCTCCCTTCTTAGGGTGTTAATCTCCTTTCCAGAAATAAATTTAAAATGCATTGGAATAAAATATATCATTGCATAAATTATATCAAATATATCAAAGAATTTATATAATTCTGAAGAGATAGATTTATTTTGTTCTGTCATCCCACAGGGTTATCAGGTGTCTATTTGTAAATGTTATAAATGGTAAAATCCTAAATAAGCCACATATAGCCACAAGCGGTACAATATGTATATATTTTTGTTTACAAATATTTCAAACTTTGAATTCACCTGGGAAAAGAAGGCGGAGTCTTACTGATCAAAAAGAGCATTCAGTTGTAGTGACGCCATCAGACCTAGCCGGAAGAAGTCCCATGCCTTTTGGGTTGAAACGTACGTAGTAAGGCAGCTATACTTTTTCATAGCAGACACCGGACAAGCTGCAATTATTGGATCCAGGTGACTGTACATGTATTTGCAGCATTCATGACCCACAATGGAACTGATAAGCATAAGGTCTGTTTTATTAGCAACCGGTCCCCTATTGTCAACTGTGAAACGGAGCTGTAAGGGAAGATATCAGGAGCCTTAGTCACGGACAACCACGGACAAACGAATCGTCAGTTAACAACATATGGTGAGAACGATATGTGTCGACTTACCCTGCCTAAACCTAAGCTTCTATCTTGCAATAGACTGAGACATCAGTTTTGGGGAGACTGCTTTAACAGTTACCTTACCTGCTTGCTTACTAACTGGGCTTTTTCAGCTGCATCAAGGACTTTTCCTGACACTTATGGATGTGCAGTTTAAGAATGATGGAATACATTTCTGAATCCGGTGAATGTGTACACATAATTGATAGGGAGCTCCCTACATATAATAACATGTATTTTTTCCTAAAGGGTACCCTTTATTTTCTGCTGTGAATTTTGTTGTTATTATTATTTTTTGATACCCCTGAAGTGGCTTCTATTTCCATATTTTTGGATGTAAAGGAATGATTATGATAAGCAATTATGCATTTGCTATATTATTAAATGGCATGTTTAAGGCACTATGGTATTCTCATTAATTTTATTAATATGACCATCAATAGTTTGTGCCAGACAAGGGTATACGTTTAAACCTCCAGTGGGGGGGAATAATATCTTTATTGCCTCTTACTGTTGGTTTAACCATTATTCTTTATTGGTAAATATTTAATATTGACATACCTCTGATGCACTGCATACTTGCCCTGGTCCTAATAATAGCAAGTATGTATTAACTGGGTCTTACTAATTCTGGTGCCAATCATTCATGTAAACCATAACTAATAGTTAAATTGTAACTAGCTTAGGGTTTATTTTTATTTTACAGGTAAGTTTGTATTTATTTTAACTAGGTAGAATAGTTATTAAGTAGTTATTAACTATTTAATAACTACCTAGCTAAAATATATACAAATTGACCTGTAAAATAAAACCTAACCTAAGTTACAATAACGCCTAACACTACACTACAATTAAATAAATTAACTAAATTAAAAACAATTAAATAAATTAAATTAAATTAGATAAATTACAAAAAACAAACAAACACTAAATTACAGGAAATAAAAAACAAATTACAGATCTTTAAACTAATTACACCTAATCTAATAGCCCTATCAAAATAACCCCCCCCCCAAATAAAAAAAAACCCTAGCCTAAACTTAACTTTCAATAGCCCTTAAAAGGGCCTTTTGCGGGGCATTGCCCCAAAGTAATCAGCTCTTTTACCTGTAAAAAAAAAATACAAACAACCCCCAACAGTAAAACCCACCACCCACACCCAACCCCCCAAATAAAATACTAACTAAAAAAACCTAAGCTCCCCATTGCCCTGAAAAGGGCATTTGGATGGGCAATGCCCTTAAAAGGGCGTTTAGCTCTATTGCAGCCCAAAGTCCTAACCTAAAAAATAAAACCACCCAATACACACTTAAAAAAACATTGTAACAGCCAATAGAATGCAAGCTCAATCCTATTGGCTGATTGCATCAGCCAATAGGATTTTTTCTACCTTAATTCCGATTGATATAATTCTATCAGCCAATCGGAATCTAAGGGACGCCATCTTGGATGACGTCATTTAAAGGAACCGTCATTCAGTAAGAAGACTCCGGATGAAGAGGATGCTCCGCGTCGGATGTCTTGAAGATGGACCCGCTCTGCATCGGATGGATGAAGATAGAAGATGCCATCCAGATGAAGACTTCTGCCCATCTGGAGGACCATTTCGCCCGGCTTGGATAAAGACTTCTCCCGGCTTCATTGAGGACTTCGGCCCGGTTGGATGAAGACTTCTGCCACCTCCTTGAGGATGGATGTACGGTCTTCAGAACAGTAAGTCGATCTTCAGGGGGTTAGTGTTAGGTTTTTTTTAAGGGTGTATTGGGTGTGTTTATTTTTTAGGTTAGGGCTTTGGGCTGAAATACAGCTAAATGCCCTTTTAAGGGCAATGCCCATCCAAATGCCCTTTTCAGGGCAATGGGAAGCTTAGGTTTTTTTAGCTAGTATTTTATTTGGGGGGTTGGTTGTGTGGGTGGTGGGTTTTACTGTTGGGGGGTTGTTTGTATTTTTTTTACAGGTAAATGGGAAGCTTAGGTTTTTTTAGCTAGTATTTTATTTGGGGGGTTGGTTGTGTGGGTGGTGGGTTTTATTGTTGGGGGGTTGTTTGTATTTATTTATTTTTACAGTTTAAAAAGTTGATTACTTTGGGGCATTGCCCCGCAAAAGGCCCTTTTAAGGGCTATTGATAGTTTAGTTTAGGCTAGGGTTTTTTTTATTTTTGGGGGGCTTTTTTATTTTGATAGGGCTATTAGATTAGGTGTAATTAGTTTAAAGATCTGTAATTTCTTTTTTAATTTCTGTAATTTAGTGTTTGTTTTTTGTAATTTAGCTAATTTAATTTAATTTATTTAATTGTTTTTAATTTACTTAATTTATTTAATTGTAGTGTAGTGTTAGGTGTTATTGTAACTTAGGTTAGGTTTTAGTTTACAGGTCAATTTGTATTTATTTTAGATAGGTAGTTATTAAATAGTTAATAACTATTTAATAACTATTCTACCTAGTTAAAATAAATACAAAGTTGCCTGTAAAATAGAAATAAACCCTAAGCTAGTTACAATGTAACTATTAGTTATATTGAAGCTAGCTAGGGTTTATTTTATAGGTATTTAGTTTTAAATAGGAATAATGTAGTTAATGATAGTAATTTTATTTAGATTTATTTAAATTATATTTAAGTTAGGGGGTGTTAGGGTTAGACTTAGGTTTAGGGGTTAATAAATTTAATATAGTGGCGGTGACATTGGGGGCGGCAGGTTAGAGGTTAATAAGTGTAGGTAGGTGGCGGCGAGATTGGGGGCAGCAGATTAGGGGTTGATAAATATTATGAAGTTGGCGGTGATGTTGGGGGCAGCAGATTAGGGGTTAATAAGTATAATGTAGTTGGCGGCGGTGTCCGGAGCGGCAGATTAGGGGTTAATAAGAATAATGTAGGTGTCGGCGATGTCAGGGGCGGCAGATTAGGGGTTAATAAATGTAAGATTAGGGGTGTTTAGACTTGGGGTTCATGTCAGGGTGTTAGGTGTAAACATTACTTTAGTTTCCCCATAGGAATCAATGCGGCTGCGTTACTGAGATTTACGCTGCTTTTTTGCAAGTGTTAGGTGTTTTTCTCAGCCGTCTCTCCACATTGATGTCTATGGGGAAATCGTGCACGAGCACGTATAACCAGCTCACCGCTGACTTAAGCAGCGCTGGTATTGAAGTGCGATATGGAGCTCAATTTTGCTCTACGTTCACTTTTTGTCTTTTAACGCTGGCTTTGTAAAAACCCGTAATACCAGTGCTGCAGGTAAGTGAGCAGTGAGAAAAAACTGCTTGTTTGCACCGCATAGCTCCTAACGCAAAACTCGTAATCTGGACGATAGTAATGTTAGTTTAATATATAGTTTAAATTTAGGTTTTATTTCACAGGTAAGTTTTTATTTATTTTAAGATAAGGATATTGTAATTTTAATATAAAGTTAGGGGGTTGTTAGGTTTAGGGGTTAATAGTTTAATTTAGTTTTTTGCGATGTGGGGGGCTGTCAGTTTAGGGGTTAATAGGTTACTTTACTGGCGGTGATGTGAGAGGCCAGAGGTTTAGGGGCTAATAGGTTTATTTAGTGGCAGTGATCTGGGAGGCCAGAGGTTTAGGGGTTAATAAGTTTATTATAGTGGCGGAGAGGTCGGGGAGTGGCAGAATAAGGGTTAATAAATGTTATTAGTGGCGGCAATGTCGGGAGCAGCTGATTAGGGGTTAATAATTTAGTGTTTGCGATGCGGAAGGGTGGTGGTTTAGAGGTTAATAGGTAGTTTATGGGTGTTAGTGTACTTTATAACATTTTAGTTATGAGTTTTTTGTAGCAGTTTTGTTGCGCAAATCTCATAACTACTGGTCTCAGATTGCGGAACAGATCATATCGGTATAGGCTGGAAAGCAAGCATTTTAGCCTCACCGCACAACTTGTAATTGCAGCGCTATGGAAATCACAAGCAAAAACGTCATTTTTTCAGTGCAGGACTGACGTTGCGTTACAGGCTAAAATGCTTGAGGTACAGCTATACCGACATGACTCGTAATGGCTGCATTCCGGTTTTTACACTGAAATGGCAATTTTTTCTGCGTTAAAACCGGAACGCAAAACTTGTAATCTAGGTGTATGTATCTTTTTCATACATATAAGGCAGCTAATTAAATAAAAATATGGTACCTAATTAAAATAATTATTTCTCAATTTAAAAAAAAATAGCTAAGGGTAGAAGACAAGCCAAGCAACAGCATCACCTTTTCTAAGTTTTGAATTTAGTCTAAACCAGCTTTCAGCATCAAATAAACTTTCCCTGAGCCTTTCTTTTAAGAAAGAATAGTGAAAAGTCATATATAATTTGTTCTTTGAACTATGGAATACAGAAACACTTGCTATCCATGGTTTCCTAGGGAACCAACATTGCTTTAAAAAATGTCAATAACATTGTTCCATGGAAATGTAATTATAGATATCATATTTATTTTGTTAGTGATTTAGCATGAAAGTGGCCATTTGTTGATAAATGTGTAAGTGATAAAAACATGCAATACAATGTAATGTGTCATATTGTACAATAATACACGTTTCTGATTTTATTTCTCAATGACAATGATGAACTATAAAATAGATATATTCCCATCTTGTTCAGGCATTTTAATGTGGTCGTTGGAGTATTTAAGTTTAAAGCCAACAAAATCTTTACATTAAGCACCATGTGCATCAATCAATGTCAGAACTTCTCTGGGATATGTGCATCCAGAGTAAGAGAGGTGAAAAATGCATCCTCTGTACTTTATTTTTTTATATTATATCTTATGTATTTACTTAAATCACTTTCAAACAAACTCACAATTTTTTTTAATTATTTGCAGCTTAAATGAGAGGGGGAGAGAGAGCAAAAGAGAGGGGGGAGAGAAAGCAAAAGAGAGGGAGAGAGGGAGCAAAAGAGAGGGGGGAGAGAGAGCACAAAAGAGAGGGGGGAAAGAGCGCAAAAGTGAGGGTGGGGAGAGAGAGCGCAAAAAAGAGGGGGAGAGAGAAAGCGCAAAAGAGAGGGGGAGAGAGAGAGCGCAAAAGAGAGGGAGAGAGAGCACGCAAAAGAGGGGGGGAGAGAGAGAGAGCAAAAGAGAGAATGCAAAAGAGAGGGGTAGAGAGAGAGAGTAAAAGAGAGGGGGGAGAGAAAGCACAAAAGAGAGGGTGAGAGAGAGCAAAAGAGAGGGGGGAGAGAAAGTAAAAGGGAGGGGAGAGAGCACAAAAGAGATGGGGAGAAAGAGAGCAAGAGGTGGGACTGATGTACTGCAAAAAATGACCCGCGTGAACGGGCTTTAGGACTAGTTATTTAATACAAAAATAATTATGGCACAAGGGCTTTAAAAAAGAAAAATTGGATTAAAGTTCCCTAGAGTAGGTGGTACTGTAATTTCTGGGGATCCTTAGTATAAGGCATTTCTTAGAGTGGGGAATTCTTTAAAGGGACACTGAACCCAAATTTGTTCATTTGTAATTCATCAAGAGCATGCAATTTTAAGCAACTTTCTAATTTACTCCTATTATCAATTTTTCTTCGTTCTCTTGCTATCATTATTTGAAAAAGAAGGCATCTAAGCTTTTTTTTTTGTTTCAGTACTCTGGACAGCACTTTTTTATTGGTGGATGAATTTATCCACCAATCAGCAAGGACAACCCAGATTGTTCACCAAAAATGGGCCGGCATCTAAATTTACATTCTTGCATTTCAAATAAAGATACCAAGAGAATGAAGAAAATTTGATAATAGGAGTAAATTCGAAATTTGCTTAAAATATCATGCTCAATCTGAATCACAAAATAAAATTTTTGGGTACAGTGTCCCTTTAAGGTAGGGGACCCATTGGGTTTATAGTCCCTTGTAGTGGAGATATTCTCTGTGTAAGGGAATCTTTAGTGGACAAGATTGCATCAGGCAGGGAGATGATCTCTGATGTTGACTGAATTTGGGCTCTTTGCATCCAATGATTCTAGTGGTAAATTCTTAGGGCTTAATATGAAGGAAGATGGTAGATAGATGGTAAATTGCTTGAGATAGGTATTGCAGTGAGTGATTTTCAGGGTTATTACTGATGTCATTACAACCACGACATGTAAATGTAACCACCACAATGCTTAAATAGAGACAAGGGCCTCTAGTTATCAAGCTGTCTACTTACCTGCATTCACCGGCCCAATACGCTCGCCTAAGCTCGCCTTACCGCGCTTGCTGCTGCGGACCTGAATACGTTTGCCAAAGTTAGCAAGAAAGCCAGGGCCGGACTGGGAAATCAGACCAGCCCTGGAAATTTGTATAGACCGGCCCAGCCCCGCCCCCTCTGAGTCAACCCCGCCCCCTTCGTCTTAACCCCGCCCCCTCCGGTGCAGCCCCCTCCGTATATTTGACAATAGCTACAATAGTGACTAATATAATCCATTAAAAGTTATTCTCTGTAAAAGTCACATTTGGGGCAAAAAAGAGACTGCTTCCTGGGCCTGGTTGCAACTTTTCGCCACCCTGGAAGTTCCGCCACTGCCCTGTATATCGGCTATATACCCAAGTGAGATGTCAGATCATTATAACCAATGCCTTAGTGAATGGGATGTTGTGCTATAGGACATCATTACATACACAGCAAAGTAAAATGCATGTAGTGTGTTGCTACAGCCGTTAGCTTGTGAGCACTAAGTTGTGACACAATTATTGTCATCAGATCACACACCTTTATTTTTATTCTTTTGCTCTGCTTTTACTTTATTATTTCAGTTATAACTCTTGAAATTTCTTAGACAAGAATTGTGACAATGAGCCCATACATAGTCACATGCTCACACAGTCACACAGTCACATACCCACACACTTACATACCCACACAGTCACATACCCACACACTTACATACCCACACAGTCACATACCCACACACTTACATACCCACACAGTCACATACCCACACAGTCACATACCCACACAGTCACATACCCACACAGTCACATACCCACAAGACATCAGACAGGATACCTGCCCATGTGTGAGCTACATATGATGTAAGATCATAGGATGATGAGCTTTTGTATTCCCTGAACAATTACACGGATATTATGTTTGTCAGAAATTGTATGGATTTGTTAAAAACTCAGCTATATAATTTTAGAGTTTTTTGCAGAAAAATCACACAGGCATTTTTTCCTTTTCTGTTATTACATAAAGTACTTAAGTTACAGGGGGTGTTGATGTGTTAATAGTTTATAAACTAAAAACAGGAAAGCCAGCATTAATTTTTGCAATTCTGGAGCAGATGGCGAAATTACTATGATTTTTGTTATTTCTTTTCAGTTTTTGGGCTGTAAATATGTTCTCAGGGATATTTTCTTCTTGTGCTAAACACTGTTCTTAGTCTTACTGACATAGATTGCAAACTTTAACAATTAATTGTACAGATGGATTCCTATCTCTCTTTTAAACCTAAGATAAGTAGACATAGACAGAAGCTTTAACAAGAGCCTCTGACCAGTTGCTTATGTCCGATGCTGCTCCCGAGTCCCGGATCCTCTCCACCTGACCTCACCCGGTATCATATGCACCATGAAGCAAGGGGCCTGAGGCCAGTGCCGCACTCGCCCCACCCAAAGGGCGGTCCTGACCGGCACTGCTAAAGTTATTAGTGCCAGTGGTGAGTCCGCCCTCAAAGTTCAGATTTTCCCTGCTCTCTGCACTAAAGGATTATGTCACGTGTGTGAGACGACGGCCCTCCCACCCCCGCATCATTCCCTGGCCTCATCCAGTAACAGACTGAGCTGTGTGAGTGACAGACAGACACAGACTCAGTCTGATTGCTTTGCGGACTAGGTTGCATTGCGGACGGAGGGGGTTATTGGTTACTGTTAGACTGTAGACACAGTAGCACTGCCACTCCCACATAATGTTGTTTCTAGAGAATCTGGCTCCCAGGGTGAAATTTAAAAATGCGCCCCCCCCCCCCAATTCTCCCACTACACTACTCCCACATACATACTGATACATTCAATACACATTTGTGAGACAGACGAATCATATGAGAGACACACAAGTGTGTGTGTATGTATATATATATATATATATATATATACACACATATACATACACACACGCATATACATATATACACAGTACATATGAAGTTATGATTTAAACTAGTGTTTTATTTCTATACATGAGTAAGACTACTATTTTATACTGAACTTCTTTCAAAATTCCATGGCGAGAAGACATCCAATCTGAGACCTAAATAAGGATATCTTGAGGATAAATCTCATGTTTTTACTGCTTCATGTCATAGCAATAAAGATAATTTTAAGGTGGGTGTTAAAAAAATCTTTTGTTGATATTGGAGGGAAAAAGAGCATTTTACAAAAAAGCATCAGAAGACAACCAAGCTTGCTTATTTGCATCCCAGAATGTTTTGCCACCTCCTTATGGCAAACTGTTGACACAACAGAAATATGAGCTGAAAGTTAGGATAATTAATCAAATGAACAATTATTTGAATATAAAATGTGTGTGTTTAGTTTGTGAATGATTGTGTAGCATGTGTATGTAGTGCATCTGTGTTTATTTAGGTAAAGTGTGTGTATGGAGCGTGTGTGTGTATTCATGTGTATATATGTATATGTAGTGTGCATGTATGAGTTACACATGTAACATGTGTTTGTTTGTAGTATGTGTGTGTGTATAGTGTGTTTGTAGTGTGGGTATGTGTGACATCAGTGGTACTCAGTGACTGCATAGGAGTATGAGAGCAGGCATTGTGTAAAACATAAAAATTATCAAAATCTAGTACCAACTTAAAAATAAAATTGTTTTGCAAATCTATATAAATAATACAGATTGTAAACAGACATTCTAATTAAACAACTTTTATGTCACTGTAACAGTTACAAAGACCTGTATATATATATATATATACTGTATATGTGTGTATATATATATATATAAATTAACAGAACTAGTTAAGGAGGGAATTAGGTGTAGTCCCAGAAGAAGTCCAACTTTGGGGAATATACTATCTCCCACATTAATAAAACAACAAGTCAGTAATGCCAACACCTGGCTGAGCAGTAGGGGTAAAAAACCAGGAATTTGCTTCCTGCGTTACAGGAGAGGTTTTTCCAATAAAATCATTAATGAACTGCATGTCGAAAAACGTAATCTATATGATTCGGTGTACCAGATGTAATGTCCAATACATAGGACTCACGTCTAGGGACATCAAATATAGAATTAGAGAACACCTTTCCACCCTAGAGAGGGGTAAGTCATCAACCCCCCTCGTTCGACACTTTTCTGAATTGCATAATGGAAACCTAAACACCATGAGATGGTGTGCAATAGAACAGGTAAAAGTGCCCAACAGAGGAGGTGATATGGACAAATTACTTGCCAAGAGAGAGATATTTTGGATGTTTAAACTTCAAACAAGACATCCACAGGGTTTAAACTCAAAGTATGATATTATCAACTTTTGGGAGTAATAAGGATAATCTAATTAAAGAAACATATCTAGAAAAAGTTAAGAACACATACAGGGAGTGCAGAATTATTAGGCAAATCAGTATTTTGACCACATCATCCTCTTTATGCATGTTGTCTTACTCCAAGCTGTATAGGCTCGAAAGCCTACTACCAATTAAGCATATTAGGTGATGTGCATCTCTGTAATGAGAAGGGGTGTGGTCTAATGACATCAACACCCTATATCAGGTGTGCATAATTATTAGGCAACTTCCTTTCCTTTGGCAAAATGGGTCAAAAGAAGGACTTGACAGGCTCAGAAAAGTCAAAAATAGTGAGATATCTTGCAGAGGGATGCAGCACTCTTAAAATTGCAAAGCTTCTGAAGCGTGATCATCGAACAATCAAGCGTTTCATTCAAAATAGTCAACAGGGTCGCAAGAAGCGTGTGGAAAAACCAAGGCGCAAAATAACTGCCCATGAACTGAGAAAAGTCAAGCGTGCAGCTGCCAAGATGCCACTTGCCACCAGTTTGGCCATATTTCAGTGCTGCAACATCACTGGAGTGCCCAAAAGTACAAGGTGTGCAATACTCAGAGACATGGCCAAGGTAAGAAAGGCTGAAAGACGACCACCACTGAACAAGACACACAAGCTGAAACGTCAAGACTGGGCCAAGAAATATCTCAAGACTGATTTTTCTAAGGTTTTATGGACTGATGAAAAGAGAGTGAATCTTGATGGGCCAGATGGATGGGCCCGTGGCTGGATTGGTAAAGGGCAGAGAGCTCCAGTCCGACTCAGACGCCAGCAAGGTGGAGGTGGAGTACTGGTTTGGGCTGGTATCATCAAAGATGAGCTTGTGGGGCCTTTTCGGATTGAGGATGGAGTCAAGCTCAACTCCCAGTCCTACTGCCAGTTTCTGGAAGACACCTTCTTCAAGCAGTGGTACAGGAAGAAGTCTGCATCCTTCAAGAAAAACATGATTTTCATGCAGGACAATGCTCCATCACACGCGTCCAAGTACTCCACAGCGTGACTGGCAAGAAAGGGTATAAAAGAAGAAAATCTTATGACATGGCCTCATTGTTCACCTGATCTGAACCCCATTAAAAACCTGTGGTCCATCATCAAATGTGAGATTTACAAGGAGGGAAAACAGTACACCTCTCTGAACAGTGTCTGGGAGGCTGTGGTTGCGGCTGCACGCAATGTTGATTGTGAA